>NW_027194587.1:0-79110 GCF_032444005.1 Ranitomeya imitator
TTTCATCATAGTGCTTTTACCAATGCATAAAATGCATGGAGAAGTCATTTCGAATGACTGGTCCTCAGTGTTGTGAGAACGATGACTGGTTAAAATTTTTGGTGGTTTCTTGTTCAGTCCATAGGCCTGCATCATGTTGCAAACCGGTGAGCATGTGGCTCTATTAGTATAGGAGATACCTGAAAACATATCACACTTTTCATCATAGTGCTTTTACCAATGCATAAAATGCATGGAGAAGTCATTTCGAATGACTGGTCCTCAGTGTTGTGAGAACGATGACTGGTTAAAATTTTTGGTGGTTTCTTGTTCAGTCCATAGGCCTACATCATGTGGCAAACCGGTGAGCATGTGGCTCTATTAGTATAGGAGATACCTGAAAACATATCACACTTTTCATCATAGTGCTTTTACCAATGCATAAAATGCATGGAGAAGTCATTTCGAATGACTGGTCCTCAGTGTTGTGAGAACGATGACTGGTTAAAATTTTTGGTGGTTTCTTGTTCAGTCCATAGGCCTACATCATGTGGCAAACCGGTGAGCATGTGGCTCTATTAGTATAGGAGATACCTGAAAACATATCACACTTTTCATCATAGTGCTTTTACCAATGCATAAAATGCATGGAGAAGTCATTTCGAATGACTGGTCCTCAAGTGTTGTGAGAACGATGACTGGTTAAAATTTTTGGTGGTTTCTTGTTCAGTCCATAGGCCTACATCATGTGGCAAACCGGTGAGCATGTGGCTCTATTAGTATAGGAGATACCAGAAAACATATCACACTTTTCATCATAGTGCTTTTACCAATGCATAAAATGCATGGAGAAGTCATTTCGAATGACTGGTCCTCAGTGTTGTGAGAACGATGACTGGTTAAAATTTTTGGTGGTTTCTTGTTCAGTCCATAGGCCTACATCATGTGGCAAACCGGTGAGCATGTGGCTCTATTAGTATAGGAGATACCTGAAAACATCACACTTTTCATCATAGTGCTTTTACCAATGCATAAAATGCATGGAGAAGTCATTTCGAATGACTGGTCCTCAGTGTTGTGAGAACGATGACTGGTTAAAATTTTTGGTGGTTTCTTGTTCAGTCCATAGGCCTACATCATGTGGCAAACCGGTGAGCATGTGGCTCTATTAGTATAGGAGATACCTGAAAACATATCACACTTTTCATCATAGTGCTTTTACCAATGCATAAAATGCATGGAGAAGTCATTTCGAATGACTGGTCCTCAGTGTTGTGAGAACGATGACTGGTTAAAATTTTTGGTGGTTTCTTGTTCAGTCCATAGGCCTACATCATGTGGCAAACCGGTGAGCATGTGGCTCTATTAGTATAGGAGATACCTGAAAACATATCACACTTTTCATCATAGTGCTTTTACCAATGCATAAAATGCATGGAGAAGTCATTTCGAATGACTGGTCCTCAGTGTTGTGAGAACGATGACTGGTTAAAATTTTTGGTGGTTTCTTGTTCAGTCCATAGGCCTACATCATGTGGCAAACCGGTGAGCTTGTGGCTCTATTAGTATAGGAGATACCTGAAAACATATCACACTTTTCATCATAGTGCTTTTACCAATGCATAAAATGCATGGAGAAGTCATTTCGAATGACTGGTCCTCAGTGTTGTGAGAACGATGACTGGTTAAAATTTTTGGTGGTTTCTTGTTCAGTCCATAGGCCTACATCATGTGGCAAACGGTGAGCATGTGGCTCTATTAGTATAGGAGATACCTGAAAACATATCACACTTTTCATCATAGTGCTTTTACCAATGCATAAAATGCATGGAGAAGTCATTTCGAATGACTGGTCCTCAGTGTTGTGAGAACGATGACTGGTTAAAATTTTTGGTGGTTTCTTGTTCAGTCCATAGGCCTACATCATGTGGCAAACCGGTGAGCATGTGGCTCTATTAGTATAGGAGATACCTGAAAACATATCACACTTTTCATCATAGTGCTTTTACCAATGCATAAAATGCATGGAGAAGTCATTTCGAATGACTGGTCCTCAGTGTTGTGAGAACGATGACTGGTTAAAATTTTTGGTGGTTTCTTGTTCAGTCCATAGGCCTGCATCATGTGGCAAACCGGTGAGCATGTGGCTCTATTAGTATAGGAGATACCTGAAAACATATCACACTTTTCATCATAGTGCTTTTACCAATGCATAAAATGCATGGAGAAGTCATTTCGAATGACTGGTCCTCAGTGTTGTGAGAACGATGACTGGTTAAAATTTTTGGTGGTTTCTTGTTCAGTCCATAGGCCTACATCATGTGGCAAACCGGTGAGCATGTGGCTCTATTAGTATAGGAGATACCTGAAAACATATCACACTTTTCATCATAGTGCTTTTACCAATGCATAAAATGCATGGAGAAGTCATTTCGAATGACTGGTCCTCAGTGTTGTGAGAACGATGACTGGTTAAAATTTTTGGTGGTTTCTTGTTCAGTCCATAGGCCTACATCATGTGGCAAACCGGTGAGCATGTGGCTCTATTAGTATAGGAGATACCTGAAAACATATCACACTTTTCATCATAGTGCTTTTACCAATGCATAAAATGCATGGAGAAGTCATTTCGAATGACTGGTCCTCAGTGTTGTGAGAACGATGACTGGTTAAAATTTTTGGTGGTTTCTTGTTCAGTCCATAGGCCTACATCATGTGGCAAACCGGTGAGCATGTGGCTCTATTAGTATAGGAGATACCTGAAAACATATCACACTTTTCATCATAGTGCTTTTACCAATGCATAAAATGCATGGAGAAGTCATTTCGAATGACTGGTCCTCAGTGTTGTGAGAACGATGACTGGTTAAAATTTTTGGTGGTTTCTTGTTCAGTCCATAGGCCTACATCATGTGGCAAACCGGTGAGCATGTGGCTCTATTAGTATAGGAGATACCCGAAAACATATCACACTTTTCATCATAGTGCTTTTACCAATGCATAAAATGCATGGAGAAGTCATTTCGAATGACTGGTCCTCAGTGTTGTGAGAACGATGACTGGTTAAAATTTTTGGTGGTTTCTTGTTCAGTCCATAGGCCTACATCATGTGGCAAACCGGTGAGCATGTGGCTCTATTAGTATAGGAGATACCTGAAAACATATCACACTTTTCATCATAGTGCTTTTACCAATGCATAAAATGCATGGAGAAGTCATTTCGAATGACTGGTCCTCAGTGTTGTGAGAACGATGACTGGTTAAAATTTTTGGTGGTTTCTTGTTCAGTCCATAGGCCTACATCATGTGGCAAACCGGTGAGCATGTGGCTCTATTAGTATAGGAGATACCTGAAAACATATCACACTTTTCATCATAGTGCTTTTACCAATGCATAAAATGCATGGAGAAGTCATTTCGAATGACTGGTCCTCAGTGTTGTGACAACGATGACTGGTTAAAATTTTTGGTGGTTTCTTGTTCAGTCCATAGGCCTACATCATGTGGCAAACCGGTGAGCATGTGGCTCTATTAGTATAGGAGATACCTGAAAACATATCACACTTTTCATCATAGTGCTTTTACCAATGCATAAAATGCATGGAGAAGTCATTTCGAATGACTGGTCCTCAGTGTTGTGAGAACGATGACTGGTTAAAATTTTTGGTGGTTTCTTGTTCAGTCCATAGGCCTACATCATGTGGCAAACCGGTGAGCATGTGGCTCTATTAGTATAGGAGATACCTGAAAACATATCACACTTTTCATCATAGTGCTTTTACCAATGCATAAAATGCATGGAGAAGTCATTTCGAATGACTGGTCCTCAGTGTTGTGAGAACGATGACTGGTTAAAATTTTTGGTGGTTTCTTGTTCAGTCCATAGGCCTACATCATGTGGCAAACCGGTGAGCATGTGGCTCTATTAGTATAGGAGATACCTGAAAACATATTACACTTTTCATCATAGTGCTTTTACCAATGCATAAAATGCATGCAGAAGTCATTTCGAATGACTGGTCCTCAGTGTTGTGAGAACGATGATTGGTTAAAATTTTTGGTGGTTTCTTGTTCAGTCCATAGGCCTACATCATGTGGCAAACCGGTGAGCATGTGGCTCTATTAGTATAGGAGATACCTGAAAACATATCACACTTTTCATCATAGTGCTTTTACCAATGCATAAAATGCATGGAGAAGTCATTTCGAATGACTGGTCCTCAGTGTTGTGAGAACGATGACTGGTTAAAATTTTTGGTGGTTTCTTGTTCAGTCCATAGGCCTACATCATGTGGCAAACCGGTGAGCATGTGGCTCTATTAGTATAGGAGATACCTGAAAACATATCACACTTTTCATCATAGTGCTTTTACCAATGCATAAAATGCATGGAGAAGTCATTTCGAATGACTGGTCCTCAGTGTTGTGAGAACGATGACTGGTTAAAATTTTTGGTGGTTTCTTGTTCAGTCCATAGGCCTACATCATGTGGCAAACCGGTGAGCATGTGGCTCTATTAGTATAGGAGATACCTGAAAACATATCACACTTTTCATCATATTGCTTTTACCAATGCATAAAATGCATGGAGAAGTCATTTCGAATGACTGGTCCTCAGTGTTGTGAGAACGATGACTGGTTAAAATTTTTGGTGGTTTCTTGTTCAGTCCATAGGCCTACATCATGTGGCAAACCGGTGAGCATGTGGCTCTATTAGTATAGGAGATACCTGAAAACATATCACACTTTTCATCATAGTGCTTTTACCAATGCATAAAATGCATGGAGAAGTCATTTCGAATGACTGGTCCTCAGTGTTGTGAGAACGATGACTGGTTAAAATTTTTGGTGGTTTCTTGTTCAGTCCATAGGCCTACATCATGTGGCAAACCGGTGAGCATGTGGCTCTATTAGTATAGGAGATACCTGAAAACATATCACACTTTTCATCATAGTGCTTTTACCAATGCATAAAATGCATGGAGAAGTCATTTCGAATGACTGGTCCTCAGTGTTGTGAGAACGATGACTGGTTAAAATTTTTGGTGGTTGCTTGTTCAGTCCATAGGCCTACATCATGTGGCAAACCGGTGAGCATGTGGCTCTATTAGTATAGGAGATACCTGAAAACATATCACACTTTTCATCATAGTGCTTTTACCAATGCATAAAATGCATGGAGAAGTCATTTCGAATGACTGGTCCTCAGTGTTGTGACAACGATGACTGGTTAATATTTTTGGTGGTTTCTTGTTCAGTTCATAGGCCTACATCATGTGGCAAACCGGTGAGCATGTGGCTCTATTAGTATAGGAGATACCTGAAAACATATCACACTTTTCATCATAGTGCTTTTACCAATGCATAAAATGCATGGAGAAGTCATTTCGAATGACTGGTCCTCAGTGTTGTGAGAACGATGACTGGTTAAAATTTTTGGTGGTTTCTTGTTCAGTCCATAGGCCTACATCATGTGGCAAACCGGTGAGCATGTGGCTCTATTAGTATAGGAGATACCTGAAAACATATCACACTTTTCATCATAGTGCTTTTACCAATGCATAAAATGCATGGAGAAGTCATTTCGAATGACTGGTCCTCAGTGTTGTGAGAACGATGACTGGTTAAAATTTTTGGTGGTTTCTTGTTCAGTCCATAGGCCTACATCATGTGGCAAACTGGTGAGCATGTGGCTCTATTAGTATAGGAGATACCTGAAAACATATCACACTTTTCATCATAGTGCTTTTACCAATGCATAAAATGCATGGAGAAGTCATTTCGAATGACTGGTCCTCAGTGTTGTGACAACGATGACTGGTTAAAATTTTTTTTGGTTTCTTGTTCAGTCCATAGGCCTACATCATGTGGCAAACCGGTGAGCATGTGGCTCTATTAGTATAGGAGATACCTGAAAACATATCACACTTTTCATCATAGTGCTTTTACCAATGCATAAAATGCATGGAGAAGTCATTTCGAATGACTGGTCCTCAGTGTTGTGACAACGATGACTGGTTAAAATTTTTGGTGGTTTCTTGTTCAGTCCATAGGCCTACATCATGTGGCAAACCGGTGAGCATGTGGCTCTATTAGTATAGGAGATACCTGAAAACATATCACACTTTTCATCATAGTGCTTTTACCAATGCATAAAATGCATGGAGAAGTCATTTCGAATGACTGGTCCTCAGTGTTGTGAGAACGATGACTGGTTAAAATTTTTGGTGGTTTCTTGTTCAGTCCATAGGCCTACATCATGTGGCAAACCGGTGAGCATGTGGCTCTATTAGTATAGGAGATACCCGAAAACATATCACACTTTTCATCATAGTGCTTTTACCAATGCATAAAATGCATGGAGAAGTCATTTCGAATGACTGGTCCTCAGTGTTGTGAGAACGATGACTGGTTAAAATTTTTGGTGGTTTCTTGTTCAGTCCATAGGCCTACATCATGTGGCAAACCGGTGAGCATGTGGCTCTATTAGTATAGGAGATACCTGAAAACATATCACACTTTTCATCATAGTGCTTTTACCAATGCATAAAATGCATGGAGAAGTCATTTCGAATGACTGGTCCTCAGTGTTGTGAGAACGATGACTGGTTAAAATTTTTGGTGGTTTCTTGTTCAGTCCATAGGCCTACATCATGTGGCAAACCGGTGAGCATGTGGCTCTATTAGTATAGGAGATACCTGAAAACATATCACACTTTTCATCATAGTGCTTTTACCAATGCAAAAAATGCATGGAGAAGTCATTTCGAATGACTGGTCCTCAGTGTTGTGACAACGATGACTGGTTAAAATTTTTGGTGGTTTCTTGTTCAGTCCATAGGCCTACATCATGTGGCAAACCGGTGAGCATGTGGCTCTATTAGTATAGGAGATACCTGAAAACATATCACACTTTTCATCATAGTGCTTTTACCAATGCATAAAATGCATGGAGAAGTCATTTCGAATGACTGGTCCTCAGTGTTGTGAGAACGATGACTGGTTAAAATTTTTGGTGGTTTCTTGTTCAGTCCATAGGCCTACATCATGTGGCAAACCGGTGAGCATGTGGCTCTATTAGTATAGGAGATACCTGAAAACATATCACACTTTTCATCATAGTGCTTTTACCAATGCATAAAATGCATGGAGAAGTCATTTCGAATGACTGGTCCTCAGTGTTGTGAGAACGATGACTGGTTAAAATTTTTGGTGGTTTCTTGTTCAGTCCATAGGCCTACATCATGTGGCAAACCGGTGAGCATGTGGCTCTATTAGTATAGGAGATACCTGAAAACATATTACACTTTTCATCATAGTGCTTTTACCAATGCATAAAATGCATGCAGAAGTCATTTCGAATGACTGGTCCTCAGTGTTGTGAGAACGATGATTGGTTAAAATTTTTGGTGGTTTCTTGTTCAGTCCATAGGCCTACATCATGTGGCAAACCGGTGAGCATGTGGCTCTATTAGTATAGGAGATACCTGAAAACATATCACACTTTTCATCATAGTGCTTTTACCAATGCATAAAATGCATGGAGAAGTCATTTCGAATGACTGGTCCTCAGTGTTGTGAGAACGATGACTGGTTAAAATTTTTGGTGGTTTCTTGTTCAGTCCATAGGCCTACATCATGTGGCAAACCGGTGAGCATGTGGCTCTATTAGTATAGGAGATACCTGAAAACATATCACACTTTTCATCATAGTGCTTTTACCAATGCATAAAATGCATGGAGAAGTCATTTCGAATGACTGGTCCTCAGTGTTGTGAGAACGATGACTGGTTAAAATTTTTGGTGGTTTCTTGTTCAGTCCATAGGCCTACATCATGTGGCAAACCGGTGAGCATGTGGCTCTATTAGTATAGGAGATACCTGAAAACATATCACACTTTTCATCATATTGCTTTTACCAATGCATAAAATGCATGGAGAAGTCATTTCGAATGACTGGTCCTCAGTGTTGTGAGAACGATGACTGGTTAAAATTTTTGGTGGTTTCTTGTTCAGTCCATAGGCCTACATCATGTGGCAAACCGGTGAGCATGTGGCTCTATTAGTATAGGAGATACCTGAAAACATATCACACTTTTCATCATAGTGCTTTTACCAATGCATAAAATGCATGGAGAAGTCATTTCGAATGACTGGTCCTCAGTGTTGTGAGAACGATGACTGGTTAAAATTTTTGGTGGTTTCTTGTTCAGTCCATAGGCCTACATCATGTGGCAAACCGGTGAGCATGTGGCTCTATTAGTATAGGAGATACCTGAAAACATATCACACTTTTCATCATAGTGCTTTTACCAATGCATAAAATGCATGGAGAAGTCATTTCGAATGACTGGTCCTCAGTGTTGTGAGAACGATGACTGGTTAAAATTTTTGGTGGTTGCTTGTTCAGTCCATAGGCCTACATCATGTGGCAAACCGGTGAGCATGTGGCTCTATTAGTATAGGAGATACCTGAAAACATATCACACTTTTCATCATAGTGCTTTTACCAATGCATAAAATGCATGGAGAAGTCATTTCGAATGACTGGTCCTCAGTGTTGTGACAACGATGACTGGTTAATATTTTTGGTGGTTTCTTGTTCAGTTCATAGGCCTACATCATGTGGCAAACCGGTGAGCATGTGGCTCTATTAGTATAGGAGATACCTGAAAACATATCACACTTTTCATCATAGTGCTTTTACCAATGCATAAAATGCATGGAGAAGTCATTTCGAATGACTGGTCCTCAGTGTTGTGAGAACGATGACTGGTTAAAATTTTTGGTGGTTTCTTGTTCAGTCCATAGGCCTACATCATGTGGCAAACCGGTGAGCATGTGGCTCTATTAGTATAGGAGATACCTGAAAACATATCACACTTTTCATCATAGTGCTTTTACCAATGCATAAAATGCATGGAGAAGTCATTTCGAATGACTGGTCCTCAGTGTTGTGAGAACGATGACTGGTTAAAATTTTTGGTGGTTTCTTGTTCAGTCCATAGGCCTACATCATGTGGCAAACTGGTGAGCATGTGGCTCTATTAGTATAGGAGATACCTGAAAACATATCACACTTTTCATCATAGTGCTTTTACCAATGCATAAAATGCATGGAGAAGTCATTTCGAATGACTGGTCCTCAGTGTTGTGACAACGATGACTGGTTAAAATTTTTTTTGGTTTCTTGTTCAGTCCATAGGCCTACATCATGTGGCAAACCGGTGAGCATGTGGCTCTATTAGTATAGGAGATACCTGAAAACATATCACACTTTTCATCATAGTGCTTTTACCAATGCATAAAATGCATGGAGAAGTCATTTCGAATGACTGGTCCTCAGTGTTGTGACAACGATGACTGGTTAAAATTTTTGGTGGTTTCTTGTTCAGTCCATAGGCCTACATCATGTGGCAAACCGGTGAGCATGTGGCTCTATTAGTATAGGAGATACCTGAAAACATATCACACTTTTCATCATAGTGCTTTTACCAATGCATAAAATGCATGGAGAAGTCATTTCGAATGACTGGTCCTCAGTGTTGTGAGAACGATGACTGGTTAAAATTTTTGGTGGTTTCTTGTTCAGTCCATAGGCCAACATCATGTGGCAAACCGGTGAGCATGTGGCTCTATTAGTATAGGAGATACCTGAAAACATATCACACTTTTCATCATAGTGCTTTTACCAATGCATAAAATGCATGGAGAAGTCATTTCGAATGACTGGTCCTCAGTGTTGTGAGAACGATGATTGGTTAAAATTTTTGGTGGTTTCTTGTTCAGTCCATAGGCCTACATCATGTGGCAAACAGGTGAGCATGTGGCTCTATTAGTATAGGAGATACCTGAAAACATATCACACTTTTCATTATAGTGCTTTTACCAATGCATAAAATGCATGGAGAAGTCATTTCGAATGACTGGTCCTCAGTGTTGTGAGAACGATGACTGGTTAAAATTTTTGGTGGTTTCTTGTTCAGTCCATAGGCCTACATCATGTGGCAAACCGGTGAGCATGTGGCTCTATTAGTATAGGAGATACCTGAAAACATATCACACTTTTCATCATAGTGCTTTTACCAATACATAAAATGCATGGAGAAGTAATTTCGAATGACTGGTCCTCAGTGTTGTGAGAACGATGACTGGTTAAAATTTTTGGTGGTTTCTTGTTCAGTCCATAGGCCTACATCATGTGGCAAACCGGTGAGCATGTGGCTCTATTAGTATAGGAGATACCTGAAAACATATCACACTTTTCATCATAGTGCTTTTACCAATGCATAAAATGCATGGAGAAGTCATTTCGAATGACTGGTCCTCAGTGTTGTGAGAACGATGACTGGTTAAAATTTTTGATGGTTTCTTGTTCAGTCCATAGGCCTACATCATGTGGCAAACCGGTGAGCATGTGGCTCTATTAGTATAGGAGATACCTGAAAACATATCACACTTTTCATCATAGTGCTTTTACCAATGCATAAAATGCATGGAGAAGTCATTTCGAATGACTGGTCCTCAGTGTTGTGAGAACGATGACTGGTTAAAATTTTTGGTGGTTTCTTGTTCAGTCCATAGGCCTACATCATGTGGCAAACCGGTGAGCATGTGGCTCTATTAGTATAGGAGATACCTGAAAACATATCACACTTTTCATCATAGTGCTTTTACCAATGCATAAAATGCATGGAGAAGTCATTTCGAATGACTGGTCCTCAGTGTTGTGAGAACGATGACTGGTTAAAATTTTTGGTGGTTTCTTGTTCAGTCCATAGGCCTACATCATGTGGCAAACCGGTGAGCATGTGGCTCTATTAGTATAGGAGATACCTGAAAACATATCACACTTTTCATCATAGTGCTTTTACCAATGCATAAAATGCATGGAGACGTCATTTCGAATGACTGGTCCTCAGTGTTGTGAGAACGATGACTGGTTAAAATTTTTGGTGGTTTCTTGTTCAGTCCATAGGCCTACATCATGTGGCAAACTGGTGAGCATGTGGCTCTATTAGTATAGGAGATACCTGAAAACATATCACACTTTTCATCATAGTGCTTTTACCAATGCATAAAATGCATGGAGAAGTCATTTCGAATGACTGGTCCTCAGTGTTGTGAGAACGATGACTGGTTAAAATTTTTGGTGGTTTCTTGTTCAGTCCATAGGCCAACATCATGTGGCAAACCGGTGAGCATATGGCTCTATTAGTATAGGAGATACCTGAAAACATATCACACTTTTCATCATAGTGCTTTTACCAATGCATAAAATGCATGGAGAAGTCATTTCGAATGACTGGTCCTCAGTGTTGTGAGAACGATGATTGGTTAAAATTTTTGGTGGTTTCTTGTTCAGTCCATAGGCCTACATCATGTGGCAAACCGGTGAGCATGTGGCTCTATTAGTATAGGAGATACCTGAAAACATATCACACTTTTCATCATAGTGCTTTTACCAATGCATAAAATGCATGGAGAAGTCATTTCGAATGACTGGTCCTCAGTGTTGTGAGAACGATGACTGGTTAAAATTTTTGGTGGTTTCTTGTTCAGTCCATAGGCCTACATCATGTGGCAAACCGGTGAGCATGTGGCTCTATTAGTATAGGAGATACCTGAAAACATATCACACTTTTCATCATAGTGCTTTTACCAATGCATAAAATGCATGGAGAAGTCATTTCGAATGACTGGTCCTCAGTGTTGTGAGAACGATGACCGGTTAAAATTTTTGGTGGTTTCTTGTTTAGTCCATAGGCCTACATCATGTGGCATACCGGTGAGCATGTGGCTCTATTAGTATAGGAGATACCTGAAAACATATCACACTTTTCATCATAGTGCTTTTACCAATGCATAAAATGCATGGAGAAGTCATTTCGAATGACTGGTCCTCAGTGTTGTGAGAACGATGACTGGTTAAAATTTTTGGTGGTTTCTTGTTCAGTCCATAGGCCTACATCATGTGGCAAACCGGTGAGCATGTGGCTCTATTAGTATAGGAGATACCTGAAAACATATCACACTTTTCATCATAGTGCTTTTACCAATGCATAAAATGCATAGAGAAGTCATTTCGAATGACTGGTCCTCAGTGTTGTGAGAATGATGACTGGTTAAAATTGTTGATGGTTTCTTGTTCAGTCCATAGGCCTACATCATGTGGCAAACCGGTGAGCATGTGGCTCTATTAGTATAGGAGATACCTGAAAACATATCACACTTTTCATCATAGTGCTTTTACCAATGCATAAAATGCATGGAGAAGTCATTTCGAATGACTGGTCCTCAGTGTTGTGAGAACGATGACTGGTTAAAATTTTTGGTGGTTTCTTGTTCAGTCCATAGGCCTACATCATGTGGCAAACCGGTGAGCATGTGGCTCTATTAGTATAGGAGATACCTGAAAACATATCACACTTTTCATCATAGTGCTTTTACCAATGCATAAAATGCATGGAGAAGTCATTTCGAATGACTGGTCCTCAGTGTTGTGAGAACGATGACTGGTTAAAATTTTTGGTGGTTTCTTGTTCAGTCCATAGGCCTACATCATGTGGCAAACCGGTGAGCATGTGGCTCTATTAGTATAGGAGATACCTGAAAACATATCACACTTTTCATCATAGTGCTTTTACCAATGCATAAAATGCATGGAGAAGTCATTTCGAATGACTGGTCCTCAGTGTTGTAAGAACGATGACTGGTTAAAATTTTTGGTGGTTTCTTGTTCAGTCCATAGGCCTACATCATGTGGCAAACCGGTGAGCATGTGGCTCTATTAGTATAGGAGATACCTGAAAACATATCACACTTTTCATCATAGTGCTTTTACCAATGCATAAAATGCATAGAGAAGTCATTTCGAATGACTGGTCCTCAGTGTTGTGAGAACGATGACTGGTTAAAATTTTTGGTGGTTTCTTGTTCAGTCCATAGGCCTACATCATGTGGCAAACCGGTGAGCATGTGGCTCTATTAGTATAGGAGATACCTGAAAACATATCACACTTTTCATCATAGTGCTTTTACCAATGCATAAAATGCATGGAGAAGTCATTTCGAATGACTGGTCCTCAGTGTTGTGAGAACGATGACTGGTTAAAATTTTTGGTGGTTTCTTGTTCAGTCCATAGGCCTACATCATGTGGCAAACCGGTGAGCATGTGGCTCTATTAGTATAGGAGATACCTGAAAACATATCACACTTTTCATCATAGTGCTTTTACCAATGCATAAAATGCATGGAGAAGTCATTTCGAATGACTGGTCCTCAGTGTTGTGACAACGATGACTGGTTAAAATTTTTGGTGGTTTCTTGTTCAGTCCATAGGCCTACATCATGTGGCAAACCGGTGAGCATGTGGCTCTATTAGTATAGGAGATACCTGAAAACATATCACACTTTTCATCATAGTGCTTTTACCAATGCATAAAATGCATGGAGAAGTCATTTCGAATGACTGGTCCTCAGTGTTGTGAGAACGATGACTGGTTAAAATTTTTGGTGGTTTCTTGTTCAGTCCATAGGCCAACATCATGTGGCAAACCGGTGAGCATATGGCTCTATTAGTATAGGAGATACCTGAAAACATATCACACTTTTCATCATAGTGCTTTTACCAATGCATAAAATGCATGGAGAAGTCATTTCGAATGACTGGTCCTCAGTGTTGTGAGAACGATGATTGGTTAAAATTTTTGGTGGTTTCTTGTTCAGTCCATAGGCCTACATCATGTGGCAAACCGGTGAGCATGTGGCTCTATTAGTATAGGAGATACCTGAAAACATATCACACTTTTCATCATAGTGCTTTTACCAATGCATAAAATGCATGGAGAAGTCATTTCGAATGACTGGTCCTCAGTGTTGTGAGAACGATGACTGGTTAAAATTTTTGGTGGTTTCTTGTTCAGTCCATAGGCCTACATCATGTGGCAAACCGGTGAGCATGTGGCTCTATTAGTATAGGAGATACCTGAAAACATATCACACTTTTCATCATAGTGCTTTTACCAATGCATAAAATGCATGGAGAAGTCATTTCGAATGACTGGTCCTCAGTGTTGTGAGAACGATGACTGGTTAAAATTTTTGGTGGTTTCTTGTTCAGTCCATAGGCCTACATCATGTGGCAAACCGGTGAGCATGTGGCTCTATTAGTATAGGAGATACCTGAAAACATATCACACTTTTCATCATAGTGCTTTTACCAATGCATAAAATGCATGGAGAAGTCATTTCGAATGACTGGTCCTCAGTGTTGTGAGAACGATGACTGGTTAAAATTTTTGATGGTTTCTTGTTCAGTCCATAGGCCTACATCATGTGGCAAACCGGTGAGCATGTGGCTCTATTAGTATAGGAGATACCTGAAAACATATCACACTTTTCATCATAGTGCTTTTACCAATGCATAAAATGCATGGAGAAGTCATTTCGAATGACTGGTCCTCAGTGTTGTGAGAACGATGACTGGTTAAAATTGTTGATGGTTTCTTGTTCAGTCCATAGGCCTACATCATGTGGCAAACCGGTGAGCATGTGGCTCTATTAGTATAGGAGATACCTGAAAACATATCACACTTTTCATCATAGTGCTTTTACCAATGCATAAAATGCATGGAGAAGTCATTTCGAATGACTGGTCCTCAGTGTTGTGAGAACGATGACTGGTTAAAATTTTTGGTGGTTTCTTGTTCAGTCCATAGGCCTACATCATGTGGCAAACCGGTGAGCATGTGGCTCTATTAGTATAGGAGATACCTGAAAACATATCACACTTTTCATCATAGTGCTTTTACCAATGCATAAAATGCATGGAGAAGTCATTTCGAATGACTGGTCCTCAGTGTTGTGAGAACGATGACTGGTTAAAATTTTTGGTGGTTTCTTGTTCAGTCCATAGGCCTACATCATGTGGCAAACCGGTGAGCATGTGGCTCTATTAGTATAGGAGATACCTGAAAACATATCACACTTTTCATCATAGTGCTTTTACCAATGCATAAAATGCATGGAGAAGTCATTTCGAATGACTGGTCCTCAGTGTTGTAAGAACGATGACTGGTTAAAATTTTTGGTGGTTTCTTGTTCAGTCCATAGGCCTACATCATGTGGCAAACCGGTGAGCATGTGGCTCTATTAGTATAGGAGATACCTGAAAACATATCACACTTTTCATCATAGTGCTTTTACCAATGCATAAAATGCATAGAGAAGTCATTTCGAATGACTGGTCCTCAGTGTTGTGAGAACGATGACTGGTTAAAATTTTTGGTGGTTTCTTGTTCAGTCCATAGGCCTACATCATGTGGCAAACCGGTGAGCATGTGGCTCTATTAGTATAGGAGATACCTGAAAACATATCACACTTTTCATCATAGTGCTTTTACCAATGCATAAAATGCATGGAGAAGTCATTTCGAATGACTGGTCCTCAGTGTTGTGAGAACGATGACTGGTTAAAATTTTTGGTGGTTTCTTGTTCAGTCCATAGGCCTACATCATGTGGCAAACCGGTGAGCATGTGGCTCTATTAGTATAGGAGATACCTGAAAACATATCACACTTTTCATCATAGTGCTTTTACCAATGCATAAAATGCATGGAGAAGTCATTTCGAATGACTGGTCCTCAGTGTTGTGACAACGATGACTGGTTAAAATTTTTGGTGGTTTCTTGTTCAGTCCATAGGCCTACATCATGTGGCAAACCGGTGAGCATGTGGCTCTATTAGTATAGGAGATACCTGAAAACATATCACACTTTTCATCATAGTGCTTTTACCAATGCATAAAATGCATGGAGAAGTCATTTCGAATGACTGGTCCTCAGTGTTGTGAGAACGATGACTGGTTAAAATTTTTGGTGGTTTCTTGTTCAGTCCATAGGCCAACATCATGTGGCAAACCGGTGAGCATATGGCTCTATTAGTATAGGAGATACCTGAAAACATATCACACTTTTCATCATAGTGCTTTTACCAATGCATAAAATGCATGGAGAAGTCATTTCGAATGACTGGTCCTCAGTGTTGTGAGAACGATGATTGGTTAAAATTTTTGGTGGTTTCTTGTTCAGTCCATAGGCCTACATCATGTGGCAAACCGGTGAGCATGTGGCTCTATTAGTATAGGAGATACCTGAAAACATATCACACTTTTCATCATAGTGCTTTTACCAATGCATAAAATGCATGGAGAAGTCATTTCGAATGACTGGTCCTCAGTGTTGTGAGAACGATGACTGGTTAAAATTTTTGGTGGTTTCTTGTTCAGTCCATAGGCCTACATCATGTGGCAAACCGGTGAGCATGTGGCTCTATTAGTATAGGAGATACCTGAAAACATATCACACTTTTCATCATAGTGCTTTTACCAATGCATAAAATGCATGGAGAAGTCATTTCGAATGACTGGTCCTCAGTGTTGTGAGAACGATGACTGGTTAAAATTTTTGGTGGTTTCTTGTTCAGTCCATAGGCCTACATCATGTGGCAAACCGGTGAGCATGTGGCTCTATTAGTATAGGAGATACCTGAAAACATATCACACTTTTCATCATAGTGCTTTTACCAATGCATAAAATGCATGGAGAAGTCATTTCGAATGACTGGTCCTCAGTGTTGTGAGAACGATGACTGGTTAAAATTTTTGATGGTTTCTTGTTCAGTCCATAGGCCTACATCATGTGGCAAACCGGTGAGCATGTGGCTCTATTAGTATAGGAGATACCTGAAAACATATCACACTTTTCATCATAGTGCTTTTACCAATGCATAAAATGCATGGAGAAGTCATTTCGAATGACTGGTCCTCAGTGTTGTGAGAACGATGACTGGTTAAAATTGTTGATGGTTTCTTGTTCAGTCCATAGGCCTACATCATGTGGCAAACCGGTGAGCATGTGGCTCTATTAGTATAGGAGATACCTGAAAACATATCACACTTTTCATCATAGTGCTTTTACCAATGCATAAAATGCATGGAGAAGTCATTTCGAATGACTGGTCCTCAGTGTTGTGAGAACGATGACTGGTTAAAATTTTTGGTGGTTTCTTGTTCAGTCCATAGGCCTACATCATGTGGCAAACCGGTGAGCATGTGGCTCTATTAGTATAGGAGATACCTGAAAACATATCACACTTTTCATCATAGTGCTTTTACCAATGCATAAAATGCATGGAGAAGTCATTTCGAATGACTGGTCCTCAGTGTTGTGAGAACGATGACTGGTTAAAATTTTTGGTGGTTTCTTGTTCAGTCCATAGGCCTACATCATGTGGCAAACCGGTGAGCATGTGGCTCTATTAGTATAGGAGATACCTGAAAACATATCACACTTTTCATCATAGTGCTTTTACCAATGCATAAAATGCATGGAGAAGTCATTTCGAATGACTGGTCCTCAGTGTTGTAAGAACGATGACTGGTTAAAATTTTTGGTGGTTTCTTGTTCAGTCCATAGGCCTACATCATGTGGCAAACCGGTGAGCATGTGGCTCTATTAGTATAGGAGATACCTGAAAACATATCACACTTTTCATCATAGTGCTTTTACCAATGCATAAAATGCATAGAGAAGTCATTTCGAATGACTGGTCCTCAGTGTTGTGAGAACGATGACTGGTTAAAATTTTTGGTGGTTTCTTGTTCAGTCCATAGGCGTACATCATGTGGCAAACCGGTGAGCATGTGGCTCTATTAGTATAGGAGATACCTGAAAACATATCACACTTTTCATCATAGTGCTTTTACCAATGCATAAAATGCATGGAGAAGTCATTTCGAATGACTGGTCCTCAGTGTTGTGAGAACGATGACTGGTTAAAATTTTTGGTGGTTTCTTGTTCAGTCCATAGGCCTACATCATGTGGCAAACCGGTGAGCATGTGGCTCTATTAGTATAGGAGATACCTGAAAACATATCACACTTTTCATCATAGTGCTTTTACCAATGCATAAAATGCATGGAGAAGTAATTTCGAATGACTGGTCCTCAGTGTTGTGAGAACGATGACTGGTTAAAATTTTTGGTGGTTTCTTGTTCAGTCCATAGGCCTACATCATGTGGCAAACCGGTGAGCATGTGGCTCTATTAGTATAGGAGATACCTGAAAACATATCACACTTTTCATCATAGTGCTTTTACCAATGCATAAAATGCATGGAGAAGTCATTTCGAATGACTGGTCCTCAGTGTTGTGAGAACGATGACTGGTTAAAATTTTTGGTGGTTTCTTGTTCAGTCCATAGGCCTACATCATGTGGCAAACCGGTGAGCATGTGGCTCTATTAGTATAGGAGATACCTGAAAACATATCACACTTTTCATCATAGTGCTTTTACCAATGCATAAAATGCATGGAGAAGTCATTTCGAATGACTGGTCCTCAGTGTTGTGAGAACGATGACTGGTTAAAATTTTTGGTGGTTTCTTGTTCAGTCCATAGGCCTACATCATGTGGCAAACCGGTGAGCATGTGGCTCTATTAGTATAGGAGATACCTGAAAACATATCACACTTTTCATCATAGTGCTTTTACCAATGCATAAAATGCATAGAGAAGTCATTTCGAATGACTGGTCCTCAGTGTTGTGAGAACGATGACTGGTTAAAATTTTTGGTGGTTTCTTGTTCAGTCCATAGGCCTACATCATGTGGCAAACCGGTGAGCATGTGGCTCTATTAGTATAGGAGATACCTGAAAACATATCACACTTTTCATCATAGTGCTTTTACCAATGCATAAAATGCATGGAGAAGTCATTTCGAATGACTGGTCCTCAGTGTTGTGAGAACGATGACTGGTTAAAATTTTTGGTGGTTTCTTGTTCAGTCCATAGGCCTACATCATGTGGCAAACCGGTGAGCATGTGGCTCTATTAGTATAGGAGATACCTGAAAACATATCACACTTTTCATCATAGTGCTTTTACCAATGCATAAAATGCATGGAGAAGTCATTTCGAATGACTGGTCCTCAGTGTTGTGAGAACGATGACTGGTTAAAATTTTTGGTGGTTTCTTGTTCAGTCCATAGGCCTACATCATGTGGCAAACCGGTGAGCATGTGGCTCTATTAGTATAGGAGATACCTGAAAACATATCACACTTTTCATCATAGTGCTTTTACCAATGCATAAAATGCATGGAGAAGTCATTTCGAATGACTGGTCCTCAGTGTTGTGAGAACGATGACTGGTTAAAATTTTTGGTGGTTTCTTGTTCAGTCCATAGGCCTACATCATGTGGCAAACCGGTGAGCATGTGGCTCTATTAGTATAGGAGATACCTGAAAACATATCACACTTTTCATCATAGTGCTTTTACCAATGCATAAAATGCATAGAGAAGTCATTTCGAATGACTGGTCCTCAGTGTTGTGAGAACGATGACTGGTTAAAATTTTTGGTGGTTTCTTGTTCAGTCCATAGGCCTACATCATGTGGCAAACCGGTGAGCATGTGGCTCTATTAGTATAGGAGATACCTGAAAACATATCACACTTTTCATCATAGTGCTTTTACCAATGCATAAAATGCATGGAGAAGTCATTTCGAATGACTGGTCCTCAGTGTTGTGAGAACGATGACTGGTTAAAATTTTTGGTGGTTTCTTGTTCAGTCCATAGGACTACATCATGTGGCAAACCGGTGAGCATGTGGCTCTATTAGTATAGGAGATACCTGAAAACATATCACACTTTTCATCATAGTGCTTTTACCAATGCATAAAATGCATGGAGAAGTCATTTCGAATGACTGGTCCTCAGTGTTGTGAGAACGATGACTGGTTAAAATTTTTGGTGGTTTCTTGTTCAGTCCATAGGCCTACATCATGTGGCAAACCGGTGAGCATGTGGCTCTATTAGTATAGGAGATACCTGAAAACATATCACACTTTTCATCATAGTGCTTTTACCAGTGCATCGTTCTCACAACACTGAGGACCAGTCATTCAAAATGACTTCTCCATGCATTTTATGCATTGGTAAAAGCACTATGATGAAAAGTGTGATATGTTTTCAGGTATCTCCTATACTAATAGAGCCACATGCTCACCGGTTTGCCACACGCTGTAGGCCTATGGACTGAACAAGAAACCACCAAAAATTTTAACCAGTCATCGTTCTCACAACACTGAGGACCAGTCATTCGAAATGACTTCTCCATGCATTTTATGCATTGGTAAAAGCACTATGATGAAAAGTGTGATATGTTTTCAGGTATCTCCTATACTAATAGAGCCACATGCTCACCGGTTTGCCACATGATGTAGGCCTATGGACTGAACAAGAAACCACCAAAAATTTTAACCAATCATCGTTCTCACAACACTGAGGACCAGTCATTCGAAATGACTTCTCCATGCATTTTATGCATTGGTAAAAGCACTATGATGAAAAGTGTGATATGTTTTCAGGTATCTCCTATACTAATAGAGCCACATGCTCACCGGTTTGCCACATGATGTAGGCCTATGGACTGAACAAGAAACCACCAAAAATTTTAACCAGTCATCGTTCTCACAACACTGAGGACCAGTCATTCGAAATGACTTCTCCATGCATTTTATGCATTGGTAAAAGCACTATGATGAAAAGTGTGATATGTTTTCAGGTATCTCCTATACTAATAGAGCCACATGCTCACCGGTTTGCCACATGATGTAGGCCTATGGACTGAACAAGAAACCACCAAAAATTTTAACCAGTCATCGTTCTCACAACACTGAGGACCAGTCATTCGAAATGACTTCTCCATGCATTTTATGCATTGGTAAAAGCACTATGATGAAAAGTGTGATATGTTTTCAGGTATCTCCTATACTAATAGAGCCACATGCTCACCGGTTTGCCACATGATGTAGGCCTATGGACTGAACAAGAAACCACCAAAAATTTTAACCAGTCATCGTTCTCACAACACTGAGGACCAGTCATTCGAAATGACTTCTCCATGCATTTTATGCATTGGTAAAAGCACTATGATGAAAAGTGTGATATGTTTTCAGGTATCTCCTATACTAATAGAGCCACATGCTCACCGGTTTGCCACATGATGTAGGCCTATGGACTGAACAAGAAACCACCAAAAATTTTAACCAGTCATCGTTCTCACAACACTGAGGACCAGTCATTCGAAATGACTTCTCCATGCATTTTATGCATTGGTAAAAGCACTATGATGAAAAGTGTGATATGTTTTCAGGTATCTCCTATACTAATAGAGCCACATGCTCACCGGTTTGCCACATGATGTAGGCCTATGGACTGAACAAGAAACCACCAAAAATTTTAACCAGTCATCGTTCTCACAACACTGAGGACCAGTCATTCGAAATGACTTCTCCATGCATTTTATGCATTGGTAAAAGCACTATGATGAAAAGTGTGATATGTTTTCAGGTATCTCCTATACTAATAGAGCAACATGCTCACCGGTTTGCCACATGATGTAGGCCTATGGACTGAACAAGAAACCACCAAAAATTTTAACCAGTCATCGTTCTCACAACACTGAGGACCAGTCATTCGAAATGACTTCTCCATGCATTTTATGCATTGGTAAAAGCACTATGATGAAAAGTGTGATATGTTTTCAGGTATCTCCTATACTAATAGAGCCACATGCTCACCGGTTTGCCACATGATGTAGGCCTATGGACTGAACAAGAAACCACCAAAAATTTTAACCAGTCATCGTTCTCACAACACTGAGGACCAGTCATTCGAAATGACTTCTCCATGCATTTTATGCATTGGTAAAAGCACTATGATGAAAAGTGTGATATGTTTTCAGGTATCTCCTATACTAATAGAGCCACATGCTCACCGGTTTGCCACATGATGTAGGCCTATGGACTGAACAAGAAACCACCAAAAATTTTAACCAGTCATCGTTCTCACAACACTGAGGACCAGTCATTCGAAATGACTTCTCCATGCATTTTATGCATTGGTAAAAGCACTATGATGAAAAGTGTGATATGTTTTCAGGTATCTCCTATACTAATAGAGCCACATGCTCACCGGTTTGCCACATGATGTAGGCCTATGGACTGAACAAGAAACCATCAAAAATTTTAACCAGTCATCGTTCTCACAACACTGAGGACCAGTCATTCGAAATGACTTCTCCATGCATTTTATGCATTGGTAAAAGCACTATGATGAAAAGTGTGATATGTTTTCAGGTATCTCCTATACTAATAGAGCCACATGCTCACCGGTTTGCCACATGATGTAAGCCTATGGACTGAACAAGAAACCACCAAAAATTTTAACCAGTCATCGTTCTCACAACACTGAGGACCAGTCATTCGAAATGACTTCTCCATGCATTTTATGCATTGGTAAAAGCACTATGATGAAAAGTGTGATATGTTTTCAGGTATCTCCTATACTAATAGAGCCACATGCTCACCGGTTTGCCACATGATGTAGGCCTATGGACTGAACAAGAAACCACCAAAAATTTTAACCAGTCATCGTTCTCACAACACTGAGGACCAGTCATTCGAAATGACTTCTCCATGCATTTTATGCATTGGTAAAAGCACTATGATGAAAAGTGTGATATGTTTTCAGGTATCTCCTATACTAATAGAGCCACATGCTCACCGGTTTGCCACATGATGTAGGCCTATGGACTGAACAAGAAACCACCAAAAATTTTAACCAGTCATCGTTCTCACAACACTGAGGATCAGTCATTTGAAATGACTTCTCCATGCATTTTATGCATTGGTAAAAGCACTATGATGAAAAGTGTGATATGTTTTCAGGTATCTCCCTATACTAATAGAGCCACATGCTCACCGGTTTGCCACATGATGTAGGCCTATGGACTGAACAAGAAACCACCAAAAATTTTAACCAGTCATCGTTCTCACAACACTGAGGACCAGTCATTCGAAATGACTTCTCCATGCATTTTATGCATTGGTAAAAGCACTATGATGAAAAGTGTGATATGTTTTCAGGTATCTCCTATACTAATAGAGCCACATGCTCACCGGTTTGCCACATGATGTAGGCCTATGGACTGAACAAGAAACCACCAAAAATTTTAACCAGTCATCGTTCTCACAACACTGAGGACCAGTCATTCGAAATGACTTCTCCATGCATTTTATGCATTGGTAAAAGCACTATGATGAAAAGTGTGATATGTTTTCAGGTATCTCCTATACTAATAGAGCAACATGCTCACCGGTTTGCCACATGATGTAGGCCTATGGACTGAACAAGAAACCACCAAAAATTTTAACCAGTCATCGTTCTCACAACACTGAGGACCAGTCATTCGAAATGACTTCTCCATGCATTTTATGCATTGGTAAAAGCACTATGATGAAAAGTGTGATATGTTTTCAGGTATCTCCTATACTAATAGAGCCACATGCTCACCGGTTTGCCACATGATGTAGGCCTATGGACTGAACAAGAAACCACCAAAAATTTTAACCAGTCATCGTTCTCACAACACTGAGGACCAGTCATTCGAAATGACTTCTCCATGCATTTTATGCATTGGTAAAAGCACTATGATGAAAAGTGTGATATGTTTTCAGGTATCTCCTATACTAATAGAGCCACATGCTCACCGGTTTGCCACATGATGTAGGCCTATGGACTGAACAAGAAACCACCAAAAATTTTAACCAGTCATCGTTCTCACAACACTGAGGACCAGTCATTCGAAATGACTTCTCCATGCATTTTATGCATTGGTAAAAGCACTATGATGAAAAGTGTGATATGTTTTCAGGTATCTCCTATACTAATAGAGCCACATGCTCACCGGTTTGCCACATGATGTAGGCCTATGGACTGAACAAGAAACCACCAAAAATTTTAACCAATCATCGTTCTCACAACACTGAGGACCAGTCATTCGAAATGACTTCTCCATGCATTTTATGCATTGGTAAAAGCACTATGATGAAAAGTGTGATATGTTTTCAGGTATCTCCTATACTAATAGAGCCATATGCTCACCGGTTTGCCACATGATGTTGGCCTATGGACTGAACAAGAAACCACCAAAAATTTTAACCAGTCATCGTTCTCACAACACTGAGGACCAGTCATTCGAAATGACTTCTCCATGCATTTTATGCATTGGTAAAAAGCACTATGATGAAAAGTGTGATATGTTTTCAGGTATCTCCTATACTAATAGAGCCACATGCTCACCGGTTTGCCACATGATGTAGGCCTATGGACTGAACAAGAAACCACCAAAAATTTTAACCAGTCATCGTTCTCACAACACTGAGGACCAGTCATTCGAAATGACTTCTCCATGCATTTTATGCATTGGTAAAAGCACTATGATGAAAAGTGTGATATGTTTTCAGGTATCTCCTATACTAATAGAGCCACATGCTCACCGGTTTGCCACATGATGTAGGCCTATGGACTGAACAAGAAACCACCAAAAATTTTAACCAGTCATCGTTCTCACAACACTGAGGACCAGTCATTCGAAATGACTTCTCCATGCATTTTATGCATTGGTAAAAGCACTATGATGAAAAGTGTGATATGTTTTCAGGTATCTCCTATACTAATAGAGCCACATGCTCACCGGTTTGCCACATGATGTAGGCCTATGGGACTGAACAAGAAACCACCAAAAATTTTAACCAGTCATCGTTCTCACAACACTGAGGACCAGTCATTCGAAATGACTTCTCCATGCATTTTATGCATTGGTAAAAGCACTATGATGAAAAGTGTGATATGTTTTCAGGTATCTCCTATACTAATAGAGCCACATGCTCACCGGTTTGCCACATGATGTAGGCCTATGGACTGAACAAGAAAACCACCAAAAATTTTAACCAGTCATCGTTCTCACAACACTGAGGACCAGTCATTCGAAATGACTTCTCCATGCATTTTATGCATTGGTAAAAGCACTATGATGAAAAGTGTGATATGTTTTCAGGTATCTCCTATACTAATAGAGCCACATGCTCACCGGTTTGCCACATGATGTAGGCCTATGGACTGAACAAGAAACCACCAAAAATTTTAACCAGTCATCGTTCTCACAACACTGAGGACCAGTCATTCGAAATGACTTCTCCATGCATTTTATGCATTGGTAAAAGCACTATGATGAAAAGTGTGATATGTTTTCAGGTATCTCCTATACTAATAGAGCCACATGCTCACCGGTTTGCCACATGATGTAGGCCTATGGACTGAACAAGAAACCATCAAAAATTTTAACCAGTCATCGTTCTCACAACACTGAGGACCAGTCATTCGAAATGACTTCTCCATGCATTTTATGCATTGGTAAAAGCACTATGATGAAAAGTGTGATATGTTTTCAGGTATCTCCTATACTAATAGAGCCACATGCTCACCGGTTTGCCACATGATGTAGGCCTATGGACTGAACAAGAAACCACCAAAAATTTTAACCAGTCATCGTTCTCACAACACTGAGGACCAGTCATTCGAAATGACTTCTCCATGCATTTTATGCATTGGTAAAAGCACTATGATGAAAAGTGTGATATGTTTTCAGGTATCTCCTATACTAATAGAGCCACATGCTCACCGGTTTGCCACATGATGTAGGCCTATGGACTGAACAAGAAACCACCAAAAATTTTAACCAGTCATCGTTCTCACAACACTGAGGACCAGTCATTCGAAATGACTTCTCCATGCATTTTATGCATTGGTAAAAGCACTATGATGAAAAGTGTGATATGTTTTCAGGTATCTCCTATACTAATAGAGCCACATGCTCACCGGTTTGCCACATGATGTAGGCCTATGGACTGAACAAGAAACCACCAAAAATTTTAACCAGTCATCGTTCTCACAACACTGAGGACCAGTCATTCGAAATGACTTCTCCATGCATTTTATGCATTGGTAAAAGCACTATGATGAAAAGTGTGATATGTTTTCAGGTATCTCCTATACTAATAGAGCCACATGCTCACCGGTTTGCCACATGATGTAGGCCTATGGACTGAACAAGAAACCACCAAAAATTTTAACCAATCATCGTTCTCACAACACTGAGGACCAGTCATTCGAAATGACTTCTCCATGCATTTTATGCATTGGTAAAAGCACTATGATGAAAAGTGTGATATGTTTTCAGGTATCTCCTATACTAATAGAGCCATATGCTCACCGGTTTGCCACATGATGTTGGCCTATGGACTGAACAAGAAACCACCAAAAATTATAACCAGTCATCGTTCTCACAACACTGAGGACCAGTCATTCGAAATGACTTCTCCATGCATTTTATGCATTGGTAAAAGCACTATGATGAAAAGTGTGATATGTTTTCAGGTATCTCCTATACTAATAGAGCCACATGCTCACCGGTTTGCCACATGATGTAGGCCTATGGACTGAACAAGAAACCACCAAAAATTTTAACCAGTCATCGTTGTCACAACTCTGAGGACCAGTCATTCGAAATGACTTCTCCATGCATTTTATGCATTGGTAAAAGCACTATGATGAAAAGTGTGATATGTTTTCAGGTATCTCCTATACTAATAGAGCCACATGCTCACCGGTTTGCCACATGATGTAGGCCTATGGACTGAACAAGAAACCACCAAAAATTTTAACCAGTCATCGTTCTCACAACACTGAGGACCAGTCATTCGAAATGACTTCTCCATGCATTTTATGCATTGGTAAAAGCACTATGATGAAAAGTGTGATATGTTTTCAGGTATCTCCTATACTAATAGAGCCACATGCTCACCGGTTTGCCACATGATGTAGGCCTATGGACTGAACAAGAAACCACCAAAAATTTTAACCAGTCATCGTTCTCACAACACTGAGGACCAGTCATTCGAAATGACTTCTCCATGCATTTTATGCATTGGTAAAAGCACTATGATGAAAAGTGTGATATGTTTTCAGGTATCTCCTATACTAATAGAGCCACATGCTCACCGGTTTGCCACATGATGTAGGCCTATGGACTGAACAAGAAACCACCAAAAATTTTAACCAGTCATCGTTCTCACAACACTGAGGACCAGTCATTCGAAATGACTTCTCCATGCATTTTATTTTATGCATTGGTAAAAGCACTATGATGGAAAAGTGTGATATGTTTCAGGTATCTCCTATACTAATAGAGCCACATGCTCACCGGTTTGCCACATGATGTAGGCCTATGGACTGAACAAGAACCACCAAAAATTTTAACCAGTCATCGTTCTCACAACACTGAGGACCAGTCATTCGAAATGGACTTCTCCATGCATTTTATGCATTGGTAAAAGCACTATGATGAAAGTGTGATATGTTTTCAGGTATCTCCTATACTAATAGAGCCACATGCTCACCGGTTTGCCACATGATGTAGGCCTATGGACTGAACAAGAAACCACCAAAAATTTTAACCAGTCATCGTTCTCACAACACTGAGGACCAGTCATTCGAAATGACTTCTCCATGCATTTTATGCATTGGTAAAAGCACTTGATGAAAAGTGTGATATGTTTTCAGGTATCTCCTATACTAATAGAGCCACATGCTCACCGGTTTGCACATGATGTAGGCTATGGATGAACAAGAAACCACCAAAAAATTTTAACCAGTCATCGTTCTCACAACACTGAGACCAGTCATTCGAAATGACTTCTCCATGCATTTTATGCATTGGTAAAAGCACTATGATGAAAAGTGTGATATGTTTTCAGGTATCTCCTATACTAATAGAGCCACATGCTCACCGGTTTGCCACATGATGTAGGCCTATGGACTGAACAAGAAACCACCAAAAATTTTAACCAGTCATCGTTCTCACAACACTGAGGACGAGTCATTCGAAATGACTTCTCCATGCATTTTATGCATTGGTAAAAGCACTATGATGAAAAGTGTGATATGTTTTCAGGTATCTCCTATACTAATAGAGCCACATGCTCACCGGTTTGCCACATGATGTAGGCCTATGGACTGAACAAGAAACCACCAAAAATTTTAACCAGTCATCGTTCTCACAACACTGAGGACCAGTCATTCGAAATGACTTCTCCATGCATTTTATGCATTGGTAAAAGCACTATGATGAAAAGTGTGATATGTTTTCAGGTATCTCCTATACTAATAGAGCCACATGCTCACTCGGTTTGCCACATGATGTAGGCCTATGGACTGAACAAGAAACCACCAAAAATTTTAACCAGTCATCGTTCTCACAACACTGAGGACCAGTCATTCGAAATGACTTCTCCATGCATTTTATGCATTGGTAAAAGCACTATGATGAAAAGTGTGATGTTTTCAGGTATCTCCTATACTAATAGAGCCACATGCTCACCGGTTTGCCACATGATGTAAGCCTATGGACTGAACAAGAAACCACCAAAAATTTTAACCAGTCATCGTTCTCACAACACTGAGGACCAGTCATTCGAAATGACTTCTCCATGCATTTTATGCATTGGTAAAAGCACTATGATGAAAAGTGTGATATGTTTTCAGGTATCTCCTATACTAATAGAGCCACATGCTCACCGGTTTGCCACATGATGTAGGCCTATGGACTGAACAAGAAACCACCAAAAAATTTTAACCAGTCATCGTTCTCACAACACTGAGGACCAGTCATTCGAAATGACTTCTCCATGCATTTTATGCATTGGTAAAAGCACTATGATGAAAAGTGTGATATGTTTTCAGGTATCTCCTATACTAATAGAGCCACATGCTCACCGGTTTGCCACATGATGTAGGCCTATGGACTGAACAAGAAACCACCAAAAATTTTAACCAGTCATCGTTCTCACAACACTGAGGACCAGTCATTCGAAATGACTTCTCCATGCATTTTATGCATTGGGTAAAAGCACTATGATGAAAAGTGTGATATGTTTTCAGGTATCTCCTATACTAATAGAGCCACATGCTCACCGGTTTGCCACATGATGTAGGCCTATGGACTGAACAAGAAACAACCAAAAATTTTAACCAGTCATCGTTCTCACAACACTGAGGACCAGTCATTCGAAATGACTTCTCCATGCATTTTATGCATTGGTAAAAGCACTATGATGAAAAGTGTGATATGTTTTCAGGTATCTCCTATACTAATAGAGCCACATGCTCACCGGTTTGCCACATGATGTAGGCTAATGGACTGAACAAGAAACCACCAAAAATTTTAACCAGTCATCGTTCTCACAACACTGAGGACCAGTCATTCGAAATGACTTCTCCATGCATTTTATGCATTGGTAAAAGCACTATGATGAAAAGTGTGATATGTTTTCAGGTATCTCCTATACTAATCGAGCCACATGCTCACCGGTTTGCCACATGATGTAGGCTAATGGACTGAACAAGAAACCACCAAAAATTTTAACCAGTCATCGTTCTCACAACACTGAGGACCAGTCATTCGAAATGACTTCTCCATGCATTTTATGCATTGGTAAAAGCACTATGATGAAAAGTGTGATATGTTTTCAGGTATCTCCTATACTAATAGAGCCACATGCTCACCGGTTTGCACATGATGTAGGCCTATGGACTGAACAAGAAACCACCAAAAATTTTAACCAGTCATCGTTCTCACAACACTGAGGACCAGTCATTCGAAATGACTTCTCCATGCATTTTATGCATTGATAAAAGCACTGATGAAAAGTGTGATATGTTTTCAGGTATCTCCTATACTAATAGAGCCACATGCTCACCGGTTTGCCACATGATGTAGGCCTATGGACTGAACAAGAAACCACCAAAAATTTTAACCAGTCATCGTTCTCACAACACTGAGGACCAGTCATTCGAAATGACTTCTCCATGCATTTTATGCATTGGTAAAAGCACTATGATTGAAAAGTGTGATATGTTTTCAGGTATCTCCTATACTAATAGAGCCACATGCTCACCGGTTTGCCACATGATGTAGGCCTATGGACTGAACAAGAAACCACCAAAAATTTTAACCAGTCATCGTTCTCACAACACTGAGGACCAGTCATTCGAAATGACTTCTCCATGCATTTTATGCATTGGTAAAAGCACTATGATGAAAAGTGTGATATGTTTTCAGGTATCTCCTATACTAATAGAGCCACATGCTCACCGGTTTGCCACATGATGTAGGCCTATGGACTGAACAAGAAACCACCAAAAATTTTAACCAGTCATCGTTCTCACAACACTGAGGACCAGTCATTCGAAATGACTTCTCCATGCATTTTATGCATTGGTAAAAGCACTATGATGAAAAGTGTGATATGTTTTCAGGTATCTCCTATACTAATATAGCCACATGCTCACCGGTTTGCCACATGATGTAGGCCTATGGACTGAACAAGAAACCACCAAAAATTTTAACCAGTCATCGTTCTCACAACACTGAGGACCAGTCATTCGAAATGACTTCTCCATGCATTTTATGCATTGGTAAAAGCACTATGATGAAAAGTGTGATATGTTTTCAGGTATCTCCTATACTAATAGAGCCACATGCTCACCGGTTTGCCACATGATGTAGGCTATGGACTGAACAAGAAACCACCAAAAATTTTAACCAGTCATCGTTCTCACAACACTGAGGACCAGTCATTCGAAATGACTTCTCCATGCATTTATGCATTGGTAAAAGCACTATGATGAAAGTGTGATATGTTTTCAGGTATCTCCTATACTAATAGAGCCACATGCTCACCGGTTTTGCCACATGATGTAGGCTAATGGGACTGAACAAGAAACCACCAAAAATTTTAACCAGTCATCGTTCTCACAACACTGAGGACCAGTCATTCGAAATGACTTCTCCATGCATTTTATGCATTGGTAAAAGCACTATGATGAAAAGTGTGATATGTTTTTCAGGTATCTCCTATACTAATAGAGCCACATGCTCACCGGTTTGCCACATGATGTAGGCCTATGGACTGAACAAGAAACCACCAAAAATTTTAACCAGTCATCGTTCTCACAACACTGAGGACCAGTCATTCGAAATGACTTCTCCATGCATTTTATGCATTGGTAAAAGCACTATGATGAAAAGTGTGATATGTTTTCAGGTATCTCCTATACTAATAGAGCCACATGCTCACCGGTTTGCCACATGATGTAGGCCTATGGACTGAACAAGAAACCACCAAAAATTTTAACCAGTCATCGTTCTCACAACACTGAGGACCAGTCATTCGAAATGACTTCTCCATGCATTTTATGCATTGGTAAAAGCACTGATGAAAAGTGTGATATGTTTTCAGGTATCTCCTATACTAATAGAGCCACATGCTCACCGGTTTGCCACATGATGTAGGCCTATGGACTGAACAAGAAACCACCAAAAATTTTAACCAGTCATCGTTCTCACAACACTGAGGACCAGTCATTCGAAATGACTTCTCCATGCATTTTATGCATTGGTAAAAGCACTATGATGAAAAGTGTGATATGTTTTCAGGTATCTCCTATACTAATAGAGCCACATGCTCACCGTTTGCCACATGATGTAGGCCTATGGACTGAACAAGAAACCACCAAAAATTTTAACCAGTCATCGTTCTCACAACACTGAGGACCAGTCATTCGAAATGACTTCTCCATGCATTTTATGCATTGGTAAAAGCACTATGATGAAAAGTGTGATATGTTTTCAGGTATCTCCTATACTAATAGAGCCACATGCTCACCGGTTTGCCACATGATGTAGGCCTATGGACTGAACAAGAAACCACCAAAAATTCTAACCAGTCATCGTTCTCACAACACTGAGGACCAGTCATTTTCTTTTGTTGAAATTACTTCTCCATGCATTTTATGCATTGGTAAAGCACTATGATGAAAAGTGTGATATGTTTTCAGGTATCTCCTATACTAATAGAGCCACATGCTCACCGGTTTGCCACATGATGTAGGCCTATGGACTGAACAAGAACCACCAAAAATTTTAACCAGTCATCGTTCTCACAACACTGAGGACCAGTCATTCGAAATGACTTCTCCATGCATTTTATGCATTGGTAAAAGCACTATGATGAAAAGTGTGATGTTTCAGGTATCTCCTATACTAATAGAGCCACATGCTCACCGGTTTGCCACAGGATGTAGGCCTATGGACTTGAACAAGAAACCACCAAAAATTTTAACCAGTCATCGTTCTCACAACACTGAGGACCAGTCATTCGAAATGACTTCTCCATGCATTTTATGCATTGGTAAAAGCACTATGATGAAAAGTGTGATATGTTTTCAGGTATCTCCTATACTAATAGAGCCACATGCTCACCGGTTTGCCACATGATGTAGGCCTATGGACTGAACAAGAAACCACCAAAAATTTTAACCAGTCATCGTTCTCACAACACTGAGGACCAGTCATTCGAAATGACTTCTCCATGCATTTTATGCATTGGTAAAAGCACTATGATGAAAAGTGTGATATGTTTTCAGGTATCTCCTATACTAATAGAGCCACATGCTCACCGGTTTGCCACATGATGTAGGCCTATGGACTGAACAAGAAACCACCAAAAATTTTAACCAGTCATCGTTCTCACAACACTGAGGACCAGTCATTCGAAATGACTTCTCCATGCATTTTATGCATTGGTAAAAGCACTATGATGAAAAGTGTGATATGTTTTCAGGTATCTCCTATACTAATAGAGCCACATGCTCACCGGTTTGCCACATGATGTAGGCCTATGGACTGAACAAGAAACAACCAAAATTTTAACCAGTCATCGTTCTCACAACACTGAGGACCAGTCATTCGAAATGACTTCTCCATGCATTTTATGCATTGGTAAAAGCACTATGATGAAAAGTGTGATATGTTTTCAGGTATCTCCTATACTAATAGAGCCACATGCTCACCGGTTTGCCACATGATGTAGGCCTATGGACTGAACAAGAAAACCACCAAAAATTTTAACCAGTCATCGTTCTCACAACACTGAGGACCAGTCATTCGAAATGACTTCTCCATGCATTTTATGCATTGGTAAAAGCACTATGATGAAAAGTGTGATATGTTTTCAGGTATCTCCTATACTAATAGAGCCACATGCTCACCGGTTTGCCACATGATGTAGGCCTATGGACTGAACAAGAAACCACCAAAAATTTTAACCAGTCATCGTTCTCACAACACTGAGGACCAGTCATTCGAAATGACTTCTCCATGCATTTTATGCATTGGTAAAAGCACTATGATGAAAAGTGTGATATGTTTTCAGGTATCTCCTATACTAATAGAGCCACATGCTCACCGGTTTGCCACATGATGTAGGCCTATGGACTGAACAAGAAACCACCAAAAATTTTAACCAGTCATCGTTCTCACAACACTGAGGACCAGTCATTCGAAATGACTTCTCCATGCATTTTATGCATTGGTAAAAGCACTATGATGAAAAGTGTGATTGTTTTCAGGTATCGTCCTATACTAATAGAGCCACATGCTCACCGGTTTGCCACATGATGTAGGCCTATGGACTGAACAAGAAACCACCAAAAATTTTAACCAGTCATCGTTCTCACAACACTGAGGACCAGTCATTCGAAATGACTTCTCCATGCATTTTATGCATTGGTAAAAGCACTATGATGAAAAGTGTGATATGTTTTCAGGTATCTCCTATACTAATAGAGCCACATGCTCACCGGTTTGCCACATGATGTAGGCCTATGGACTGAACAAGAAACCACCAAAAATTTTAACCAGTCATCGTTCTCACAACACTGAGGACCAGTCATTCGAAATGACTTCTCCATGCATTTTATGCATTGGTAAAAGCACTATGATGAAAAGTGTGATATGTTTTCAGGTATCTCCTATACTAATAGAGCCACATGCTCACCGGTTTGCCACATGATGTAGGCCTATGGACTGAACAAGAAACCACCAAAAATTTTAACCAGTCATCGTTCTCACAACACTGAGGACCAGTCCATTCGAAATGACTTCTCCATGCATTTTATGCATTGGTAAAAGCACTATGATGAAAAGTGTGATATGTTTTCAGGTATCTCCTATACTAATAGAGCCACATGCTCACCGGTTTGCCACATGATGTAGGCCTATGGACTGAACAAGAAACCACCAAAAATTTTAACCAGTCATCGTTCTCACAACACTGAGGACCAGTCATTCGAAATGACTTCTCCATGCATTTTATGCATTGGTAAAAGCACTATGATGAAAAGTGTGATATGTTTTCAGGTATCTCCTATACTAATAGAGCCACATGCTCACCGGTTTGCCACATGATGTAGGCCTATGGACTGAACAAGAAACCACCAAAATTTTAACCAGTCATCGTTCTCACAACACTGAGGACCAGTCATTCGAAATGACTTCTCCATGCATTTTATGCATTGGTAAAAGCACTATGATGAAAAGTGTGATATGTTTTCAGGTATCTCCTATACTAATAGAGCCACATGCTCACCGGTTTGCCACATGATGTAGGCCTATGGACTGAACAAGAAACCACCAAAAATTTTAACCAGTCATCGTTCTCACAACACTGAGGACCAGTCATTCGAAATGACTTCTCCATGCATTTTATGCATTGGTAAAAGCACTATGATGAAAAGTGTGATATGTTTTCAGGTATCTCCTATACTAATAGAGCCACATGCTCACCGGTTTGCCACATGATGTAGGCCTATGGACTGAACAAGAAACCACCAAAAATTTTAACCAGTCATCGTTCTCACAACACTGAGGACCAGTCATTCGAAATGACTTCTCCATGCATTTTATGCATTGGTAAAAGCACTATGATGAAAAGTGTGATATGTTTTCAGGTATCTCCTATACTAATAGAGCCACATGCTCACCGGTTTGCCACATGATGTAGGCCTATGGACTGAACAAGAAACCACCAAAAATTTTAACCAGTCATCGTTCTCACAACACTGAGGACCAGTCATTCGAAATGACTTCTCCATGCATTTTATGCATTGGTAAAAGCACTATGATTGAAAAGTGTGATATGTTTTCAGGTATCTCCTATACTAATAGAGCCACATGCTCACCGGTTTGCCACATGATGTAGGCCTATGGACTGAACAAGAAACCACCAAAATTTTAACCAGTCATCGTTCTCACAACACTGAGGACCAGTCATTCGAAATGACTTCTCCATGCATTTTATGCATTGGTAAAAGCACTATGATGAAAAGTGTGATATGTTTTCAGGTATCTCCTATACTAATAGAGCCACATGCTCACCGGTTTGCCACATGATGTAGGCCTATGGACTGAACAAGAAACCACCAAAAATTTTAACCAGTCATCGTTCTCACAACACTGAGGACCAGTCATTCGAAATGACTTCTCCATGCATTTTATGCATTGGTAAAAGCACTATGATGAAAAGTGTGATATGTTTTCAGGTATCTCCTATACTAATAGAGCCACATGCTCACCGGTTTGCCACATGATGTAGGCCTATGGACTGAACAAGAAACCACCAAAAATTTTAACCAGTCATCGTTCTCACAACACTGAGGACCAGTCATTCGAAATGACTTCTCCATGCATTTTATGCATTGGTAAAAGCACTATGATGAAAAGTGTGATATGTTTTCAGGTATCTCCTATACTAATAGAGCCACATGCTCACCGGTTTGCCACATGATGTAGGCCTATGGACTGAACAAGAAACCACCAAAAATTCTAACCAGTCATCGTTCTCACAACACTGAGGACCAGTCATTCGAAATGACTTCTCCATGCATTTTATGCATTGGTAAAAGCACTATGATGAAAAGTGTGATATGTTTTCAGGTATCTCCTATACTAATAGAGCCACATGCTCACCGGTTTGCCACATGATGTAGGCCTATGGACTGAACAAGAAACCACCAAAAATTTTAACCAGTCATCGTTCTCACAACACTGAGGACCAGTCATTCGAAATGACTTCTCCATGCATTTTATGCATTGGTAAAAGCACTATGATGAAAAGTGTGATATGTTTTCAGGTATCTCCTATACTAATAGAGCCACATGCTCACCGGTTTGCCACATGATGTAGGCCTATGGACTGAACAAGAAACCACCAAAAATTTTAACCAGTCATCGTTCTCACAACACTGAGGACCAGTCATTCGAAATGACTTCTCCATGCATTTTATGCATTGGTAAAAGCACTATGATGAAAAGTGTGATATGTTTTCAGGTATCTCCTATACTAATAGAGCCACATGCTCACCGGTTTGCCACATGATGTAGGCCTATGGACTGAACAAGAAACCACCAAAAATTTTAACCAGTCATCGTTCTCACAACACTGAGGACCAGTCATTCGAAATGACTTCTCCATGCATTTTATGCATTGGTAAAAGCACTATGATGAAAAGTGTGATATGTTTTCAGGTATCTCCTATACTAATAGAGCCACATGCTCACCGGTTTGCCACATGATGTAGGCCTATGGACTGAACAAGAAACCACCAAAAATTTTAACCAGTCATCGTTCTCACAACACTGAGGACCAGTCATTCGAAATGACTTCTCCATGCATTTTATGCATTGGTAAAAGCACTATGATGAAAAGTGTGATATGTTTTCAGGTATCTCCTATACTAATAGAGCCACATGCTCACCGGTTTGCCACATGATGTAGGCCTATGGACTGAACAAGAAACCACCAAAAATTTTAACCAGTCATCGTTCTCACAACACTGAGGACCAGTCATTCGAAATGACTTCTCCATGCATTTTATGCATTGGTAAAAGCACTATGATGAAAGTGTGATATGTTTTCAGGTATCTCCTATACTAATAGAGCCACATGCTCACCGGTTTGCCACATGATGTAGGCCTATGGACTGAACAAGAAACCACCAAAAATTTTAACCAGTCATCGTTCTCACAACACTGAGGACCAGTCATTCGAAATGACTTCTCCATGCATTTTATGCATTGGTAAAAGCACTATGATGAAAAGTGTGATATGTTTTCAGGTATCTCCTATACTAATAGAGCCACATGCTCACCGGTTTGCCACATGATGTAGGCCTATGGACTGAACAAGAAACCACCAAAAATTCTAACCAGTCATCGTTCTCACAACACTGAGGACCAGTCATTCGAAATGACTTCTCCATGCATTTTATGCATTGGTAAAAGCACTATGATGAAAAGTGTGATATGTTTTCAGGTATCTCCTATACTAATAGAGCCACATGCTCACCGGTTTGCCACATGATGTAGGCCTATGGACTGAACAAGAAACCACCAAAAATTTTAACCAGTCATCGTTCTCACAACACTGAGGACCAGTCATTCGAAATGACTTCTCCATGCATTTTATGCATTGGTAAAAGCACTATGATGAAAAGTGTGATGTTTTCAGGTATCTCCTATACTAATAGAGCCACATGCTCACCGGTTTGCCACATGATGTAGGCCTATGGACTGAACAAGAAACCACCAAAAATTTTAACCAGTCATCGTTCTCACAACACTGAGGACCAGTCATTCGAAATGACTTCTCCATGCATTTTATGCATTGGTAAAAGCACTATGATGAAAAGTGTGATATGTTTTCAGGTATCTCCTATACTAATAGAGCCACATGCTCACCGGTTTGCCACATGATGTAGGCCTATGGACTGAACAAGAAACCACCAAAAATTTTAACCAGTCATCGTTCTCACAACACTGAGGACCAGTCATTCGAAATGACTTCTCCATGCATTTTATGCATTGGTAAAAGCACTATGATGAAAAGTGTGATATGTTTTCAGGTATCTCCTATACTAATAGAGCCACATGCTCACCGGTTTGCCACATGATGTAGGCCTATGGACTGAACAAGAAACCACCAAAAATTCTAACCAGTCATCGTTCTCACAACACTGAGGACCAGTCATTCGAAATGACTTCTCCATGCATTTTATGCATTGGTAAAAGCACTATGATGAAAAGTGTGATATGTTTTCAGGTATCTCCTATACTAATAGAGCCACATGCTCACGGTTTGCCACATGATGTAGGCCTATGGACTGAACAAGAAACCACCAAAAATTTTAACCAGTCATCGTTCTCACAACACTGAGGACCAGTCATTCGAAATGACTTCTCCATGCATTTTATGCATTGGTAAAAGCACTATGATGAAAAGTGTGATATGTTTTCAGGTATCTCCTATACTAATAGAGCCACATGCTCACCGGTTTGCCACATGATGTAGGCCTATGGACTGAACAAGAAACCACCAAAAATTTTAACCAGTCATCGTTCTCACAACACTGAGGACCAGTCATTCGAAATGACTTCTCCATGCATTTTATGCATTGGTAAAAGCACTATGATGAAAAGTGTGATATGTTTTCAGGTATCTCCTATACTAATAGAGCCACATGCTCACCGGTTTGCCACATGATGTAGGCCTATGGACTGAACAAGAAACCACCAAAAATTTTAACCAGTCATCGTTCTCACAACACTGAGGACCAGTCATTCGAAATGACTTCTCCATGCATTTTATGCATTGGTAAAAGCACTATGATGAAAAGTGTGATATGTTTTCAGGTATCTCCTATACTAATAGAGCCACATGCTCACCGGTTTGCCACATGATGTAGGCCTATGGACTGAACAAGAAACCACCAAAAATTTTAACCAGTCATCGTTCTCACAACACTGAGGACCAGTCATTCGAAATGACTTCTCCATGCATTTTATGCATTGGTAAAAGCACTATGATGAAAAGTGTGATATGTTTTCAGGTATCTCCTATACTAATAGAGCCACATGCTCACCGGTTTGCCACATGATGTAGGCCTATGGACTGAACAAGAAACCACCAAAAATTCTAACCAGTCATCGTTCTCACAACACTGAGGACCAGTCATTCGAAATTACTTCTCCATGCATTTTATGCATTGGTAAAAGCACTATGATGAAAAGTGTGATATGTTTTCAGGTATCTCCTATACTAATAGAGCCACATGCTCACCGGTTTGCCACATGATGTAGGCCTATGGACTGAACAAGAAACCACCAAAAATTTTAACCAGTCATCGTTCTCACAACACTGAGGACCAGTCATTCGAAATGACTTCTCCATGCATTTTATGCATTGGTAAAAGCACTATGATGAAAAGTGTGATGTTTTCAGGTATCTCCTATACTAATAGAGCCACATGCTCACCGGTTTGCCACAGGATGTAGGCCTATGGACTGAACAAGAAACCACCAAAAATTTTAACCAGTCATCGTTCTCACAACACTGAGGACCAGTCATTCGAAATGACTTCTCCATGCATTTTATGCATTGGTAAAAGCACTATGATGAAAAGTGTGATATGTTTTCAGGTATCTCCTATACTAATAGAGCCACATGCTCACCGGTTTGCCACATGATGTAGGCCTATGGACTGAACAAGAAACCACCAAAAATTTTAACCAGTCATCGTTCTCACAACACTGAGGACCAGTCATTCGAAATGACTTCTCCATGCATTTTATGCATTGGTAAAAGCACTATGATGAAAAGTGTGATATGTTTTCAGGTATCTCCTATACTAATAGAGCCACATGCTCACCGGTTTGCCACATGATGTAGGCCTATGGACTGAACAAGAAACCACCAAAAATTTTAACCAGTCATCGTTCTCACAACACTGAGGACCAGTCATTCGAAATGACTTCTCCATGCATTTTATGCATTGGTAAAAGCACTATGATGAAAAGTGTGATATGTTTTCAGGTATCTCCTATACTAATAGAGCCACATGCTCACCGGTTTGCCACATGATGTAGGCCTATGGACTGAACAAGAAATAACCAAAAATTTTAACCAGTCATCGTTCTCACAACACTGAGGACCAGTCATTCGAAATGACTTCTCCATGCATTTTATGCATTGGTAAAAGCACTATGATGAAAAGTGTGATATGTTTTCAGGTATCTCCTATACTAATAGAGCCACATGCTCACAGGTTTGCCACATGATGTAGGCCTATGGACTGAACAAGAAACCACCAAAAATTTTAACCAGTCATCGTTCTCACAACACTGAGGACCAGTCATTCGAAATGACTTCTCCATGCATTTTATGCATTGGTAAAAGCACTATGATGAAAAGTGTGATATGTTTTCAGGTATCTCCTATACTAATAGAGCCACATGCTCACCGGTTTGCCACATGATGTAGGCCTATGGACTGAACAAGAAACCACCAAAAATTCTAACCAGTCATCGTTCTCACAACACTGAGGACCAGTCATTCGAAATGACTTCTCCATGCATTTTATGCATTGGTAAAAGCACTATGATGAAAAGTGTGATATGTTTTCAGGTATCTCCTATACTAATAGAGCCACATGCTCACCGGTTTGCCACATGATGTAGGCCTATGGACTGAACAAGAAACCACCAAAAATTTTAACCAGTCATCGTTCTCACAACACTGAGGACCAGTCATTCGAAATGACTTCTCCATGCATTTTATGCATTGGTAAAAGCACTGTGATGAAAAGTGTGATGTTTTCAGGTATCTCCTATACTAATAGAGCCACATGCTCACCGGTTTGCCACATGATGTAGGCCTATGGACTGAACAAGAAACCACCAAAAATTTTAACCAGTCATCGTTCTCACAACACTGAGGACCAGTCATTCGAAATGACTTCTCCATGCATTTTATGCATTGGTAAAAGCACTATGATGAAAAGTGTGATATGTTTTCAGGTATCTCCTATACTAATAGAGCCACATGCTCACCGGTTTGCCACATGATGTAGGCCTATGGACTGAACAAGAAACCACCAAAAATTTTAACCAGTCATCGTTCTCACAACACTGAGGACCAGTCATTCGAAATGACTTCTCCATGCATTTTATGCATTGGTAAAAGCACTATGATGAAAAGTGTGATATGTTTTCAGGTATCTCCTATACTAATAGAGCCACATGCTCACCGGTTTGCCACATGATGTAGGCCTATGGACTGAACAAGAAACCACCAAAAATTTTAACCAGTCATCGGTCTCACAACACTGAGGACCAGTCATTCGAAATGACTTCTCCATGCATTTTATGCATTGGTAAAAGCACTATGATGAAAAGTGTGATATGTTTTCAGGTATCTCCTATACTAATAGAGCCACATGCTCACCGGTTTGCCACATGATGTAGGCCTATGGACTGAACAAGAAACCACCAAAAATTTTAACCAGTCATCGTTCTCACAACACTGAGGACCAGTCATTCGAAATGACTTCTCCATGCATTTTATGCATTGGTAAAAGCACTATGATGAAAAGTGTGATATGTTTTCAGGTATCTCCTATACTAATAGAGCCACATGCTCACCGGTTTGCCACATGATGTAGGCCTATGGACTGAACAAGAAACCACCAAAAATATTAACCAGTCATCGTTCTCACAACACTGAGGACCAGTCATTCGAAATGACTTCTCCATGCATTTTATGCATTGGTAAAAGCACTATGATGAAAAGTGTGATATGTTTTCAGGTATCTCCTATACTAATAGAGCCACATGCTCACCGGTTTGCCACATGATGTAGGCCTATGGACTGAACAAGAAACCACCAAAAATTTTAACCAGTCATCGTTCTCACAACACTGAGGACCAGTCATTCGAAATGACTTCTCCATGCATTTTATGCATTGGTAAGAGCACTATGATGAAAAGTGTGATATGTTTTCAGGTATCTCCTATACTAATAGAGCCACATGCTCACCGGTTTGCCACATGATGTAGGCCTATGGACTGAACAAGAAACCACCAAAAATTTTAACCAGTCATCGTTCTCACAACACTGAGGACCAGTCATTCGAAATGACTTCTCCATGCATTTTATGCATTGGTAAAAGCACTATGATGAAAAGTGTGATATGTTTTCAGGTATCTCCTATACTAATAGAGCCACATGCTCACCGGTTTGCCACATGATGTAGGCCTATGGACTGAACAAGAAACCACCAAAAATTTTAACCAGTCATCGTTCTCACAACACTGAGGACCAGTCATTCGAAATGACTTCTCCATGCATTTTATGCATTGGTAAAAGCACTATGATTGAAAAGTGTGATAAGTTTTCAGGTATCTCCTATACTAACAGAGCCACATGCTCACCGGTTTGCCACATGATGTAGGCCTATGGACTGAACAAGAAACCACCAAAAATTTTAACCAGTCATCGTTCTCACAACACTGAGGACCAGTCATTCGAAATGACTTCTCCATGCATTTTATGCATTGGTAAAAGCACTATGATGAAAAGTGTGATATGTTTTCAGGTATCTCCTATACTAATAGAGCCACATGCTCACCGGTTTGCCACATGATGTAGGCCTATGGACTGAACAAGAAACCACCAAAAATTTTAACCAGTCATCGTTCTCACAACACTGAGGACCAGTCATTCGAAATGACTTCTCCATGCATTTTATGCATTGGTAAAAGCACTATGATGAAAAGTGTGATATGTTTTCAGGTATCTCCTATACTAATAGAGCCACATGCTCACCGGTTTGCCACATGATGTAGGCCTATGGACTGAACAAGAAACCACCAAAAATTTTAACCAGTCATCGTTCTCACAACACTGAGGACCAGTCATTCGAAATGACTTCTCCATGCATTTTATGCATTGGTAAAAGCACTATGATGAAAAGTGTGATATGTTTTCAGGTATCTCCTATACTAATAGAGCCACATGCTCACCGGTTTGCCACATGATGTAGGCCTATGGACTGAACAAGAAACCACCAAAAATTCTAACCAGTCATCGTTCTCACAACACTGAGGACCAGTCATTCGAAATTACTTCTCCATGCATTTTATGCATTGGTAAAAGCACTATGATGAAAAGTGTGATATGTTTTCAGGTATCTCCTATACTAATAGAGCCACATGCTCACCGGTTTGCCACATGATGTAGGCCTATGGACTGAACAAGAAACCACCAAAAATTTTAACCAGTCATCGTTCTCACAACACTGAGGACCAGTCATTCGAAATGACTTCTCCATGCATTTTATGCATTGGTAAAAGCACTATGATGAAAAGTGTGATGTTTTCAGGTATCTCCTATACTAATAGAGCCACATGCTCACCGGTTTGCCACATGATGTAGGCCTATGGACTGAACAAGAAACCACCAAAAATTTTAACCAGTCATCGTTCTCACAACACTGAGGACCAGTCATTCGAAATGACTTCTCCATGCATTTTATGCATTGGTAAAAGCACTATGATGCAAAGTGTGATACGTTTTCAGGTATCTCCTATACTAATAGAGCCACATGCTCACCGGTTTGCCACATGATGTAGGCCTATGGACTGAACAAGAAACCACCAAAAATTTTAACCAGTCATCGTTCTCACAACATCGAGGACCAGTCATTCGAAATGACATCTCCATGCATTTTATGCATTGGTAAAAGCACTATGATGAAAAGTGTGATATGTTTTCAGGTATCTCCTATACTAATAGAGCCACATGCTCACCGGTTTGCCACATGATGTAGGCCTATGGACTGAACAAGAAACCACCAAAAATTTTAACCAGTCATCGTTCTCACAACACTGAGGACCAGTCATTCGAAATGACTTCTCCATGCATTTTATGCATTGGTAAAAGCACTATGATGAAAAGTGTGATATGTTTTCAGGTATCTCCTATACTAATAGAGCCACATGCTCACCGGTTTGCCACATGATGTAGGCCTATGGACTGAACAAGAAACAACCAAAAATTTTAACCAGTCATCGTTCTCACAACACTGAGGACCAGTCATTCGAAATGACTTCTCCATGCATTTTATGCATTGGTAAAAGCACTATGATGAAAAGTGTGATATGTTTTCAGGTATCTCCTATACTAATAGAGCCACATGCTCACCGGTTTGCCACATGATGTAGGCCTATGGACTGAACAAGAAACCACCAAAAATTTTAACCAGTCATCGTTCTCACAACACTGAGGACCAGTCATTCGAAATGACTTCTCCATGCATTTTATGCATTGGTAAAAGCACTATGATGAAAAGTGTGATATGTTTTCAGGTATCTCCTATACTAATAGAGCCACATGCTCACCGGTTTGCCACATGATGTAGGCCTATGGACTGAACAAGAAACCACCAAAAATTCTAACCAGTCATCGTTCTCACAACACTGAGGACCAGTCATTCGAAATGACTTCTCCATGCATTTTATGCATTGGTAAAAGCACTATGATGAAAAGTGTGATATGTTTTCAGGTATCTCCTATACTAATAGAGCCACATGCTCACCGGTTTGCCACATGATGTAGGCCTATGGACTGAACAAGAAACCACCAAAAATTTTAACCAGTCATCGTTCTCACAACACTGAGGACCAGTCATTCGAAATGACTTCTCCATGCATTTTATGCATTGGTAAAAGCACTGTGATGAAAAGTGTGATGTTTTCAGGTATCTCCTATACTAATAGAGCCACATGCTCACCGGTTTGCCACATGATGTAGGCCTATGGACTGAACAAGAAACCACCAAAAATTTTAACCAGTCATCGTTCTCACAACACTGAGGACCAGTCATTCGAAATGACTTCTCCATGCATTTTATGCATTGGTAAAAGCACTATGATGAAAAGTGTGATATGTTTTCAGGTATCTCCTATACTAATAGAGCCACATGCTCACCGGTTTGCCACATGATGTAGGCCTATGGACTGAACAAGAAACCACCAAAAATTTTAACCAGTCATCGTTCTCACAACACTGAGGACCAGTCATTCGAAATGACTTCTCCATGCATTTTATGCATTGGTAAAAGCACTATGATGAAAAGTGTGATATGTTTTCAGGTATCTCCTATACTAATAGAGCCACATGCTCACCGGTTTGCCACATGATGTAGGCCTATGGACTGAACAAGAAACCACCAAAAATTCTAACCAGTCATCGTTCTCACAACACTGAGGACCAGTCATTCGAAATGACTTCTCCATGCATTTTATGCATTGGTAAAAGCACTATGATGAAAAGTGTGATATGTTTTCAGGTATCTCCTATACTAATAGAGCCACATGCTCACCGGTTTGCCACATGATGTAGGCCTATGGACTGAACAAGAAACCACCAAAAATTTTAACCAGTCATCGTTCTCACAACACTGAGGACCAGTCATTCGAAATGACTTCTCCATGCATTTTATGCATTGGTAAAAGCACTATGATGAAAAGTGTGATGTTTTCAGGTATCTCCTATACTAATAGAGCCACATGCTCACCGGTTTGCCACATGATGTAGGCCTATGGACTGAACAAGAAACCACCAAAAATTTTAACCAGTCATCGTTCTCACAACACTGAGGACCAGTCATTCGAAATGACTTCTCCATGCATTTTATGCATTGGTAAAAGCACTATGATGAAAAGTGTGATATGTTTTCAGGTATCTCCTATACTAATAGAGCCACATGCTCACCGGTTTGCCACATGATGTAGGCCTATGGACTGAACAAGAAACCACCAAAAATTTTAACCAGTCATCGTTCTCACAACACTGAGGACCAGTCATTCGAAATGACTTCTCCATGCATTTTATGCATTGGTAAAAGCACTATGATGAAAAGTGTGATATGTTTTCAGGTATCTCCTATACTAATAGAGCCACATGCTCACCGGTTTGCCACATGATGTAGGCCTATGGACTGAACAAGAAACCACCAAAAATTTTAACCAGTCATCGTTCTCACAACACTGAGGACCAGTCATTCGAAATGACTTCTCCATGCATTTTATGCATTGGTAAAAGCACTATGATGAAAAGTGTGATATGTTTTCAGGTATCTCCTATACTAATAGAGCCACATGCTCACCGGTTTGCCACATGATGTAGGCCTATGGACTGAACAAGAAACCACCAAAAATTTTAACCAGTCATCGTTCTCACAACACTGAGGACCAGTCATTCGAAATGACTTCTCCATGCATTTTATGCATTGGTAAAAGCACTATGATGAAAAGTGTGATATGTTTTCAGGTATCTCCTATACTAATAGAGCCACATGCTCACCGGTTTGCCACATGATGTAGGCCTATGGACTGAACAAGAAACCACCAAAAATTTTAACCAGTCATCGTTCTCACAACACTGAGGACCAGTCATTCGAAATGACTTCTCCATGCATTTTATGCATTGGTAAAAGCACTATGATGAAAAGTGTGATATGTTTTCAGGTATCTCCTATACTAATAGAGCCACATGCTCACCGGTTTGCCACATGATGTAGGCCTATGGACTGAACAAGAAACCACCAAAAATTTTAACCAGTCATCGTTCTCACAACACTGAGGACCAGTCATTCGAAATGACTTCTCCATGCATTTTATGCATTGGTAAAAGCACTATGATGAAAAGTGTGATATGTTTTCAGGTATCTCCTATACTAATAGAGCCACATGCTCACCGGTTTGCCACATGATGTAGGCCTATGGACTGAACAAGAAACCACCAAAAATTTTAACCAGTCATCGTTCTCACAACACTGAGGACCAGTCATTCGAAATGACTTCTCCATGCATTTTATGCATTGGTAAAAGCACTATGATTGAAAAGTGTGATAAGTTTTCAGGTATCTCCTATACTAACAGAGCCACATGCTCACCGGTTTGCCACATGATGTAGGCCTATGGACTGAACAAGAAACCACCAAAAATTTTAACCAGTCATCGTTCTCACAACACTGAGGACCAGTCATTCGAAATGACTTCTCCATGCATTTTATGCATTGGTAAAAGCACTATGATGAAAAGTGTGATATGTTTTCAGGTATCTCTTATACTAATAGAGCCACATGCTCACCGGTTTGCCACATGATGTAGGCCTATGGACTGAACAAGAAACCACCAAAAATTTTAACCAGTCATCGTTCTCACAACACTGAGGACCAGTCATTCGAAATGACTTCTCCATGCATTTTATGCATTGGTAAAAGCACTATGATGAAAAGTGTGATATGTTTTCAGGTATCTCCTATACTAATAGAGCCACATGCTCACCGGTTTGCCACATGATGTAGGCCTATGGACTGAACAAGAAACCACCAAAAATTTTAACCAGTCATCGTTCTCACAACACTGAGGACCAGTCATTCGAAATGACTTCTCCATGCATTTTATGCATTGGTAAAAGCACTATGATTGAAAAGTGTGATAAGTTTTCAGGTATCTCCTATACTAATAGAGCCACATGCTCACCGGTTTGCCACATGATGTAGGCCTATGGACTGAACAAGAAACCACCAAAAATTTTAACCAGTCATCGTTCTCACAACACTGAGGACCAGTCATTCGAAATGACTTCTCCATGCATTTTATGCATTGGTAAAAGCACTATGATGAAAAGTGTGATATGTTTTCAGGTATCTCCTATACTAATAGAGCCACATGCTCACCGGTTTGCCACATGATGTAGGCCTATGGACTGAACAAGAAACCACCAAAAATTTTAACCAGTCATCGTTCTCACAACACTGAGGACCAGTCATTCGAAATGACTTCTCCATGCATTTTATGCATTGGTAAAAGCACTATGATGAAAAGTGTGATATGTTTTCAGGTATCTCTTATACTAATAGAGCCACATGCTCACCGGTTTGCCACATGATGTAGGCCTATTCACTGAACAAGAAACCACCAAAAATTTTAACCAGTCATCGTTCTCACAACACTGAGGACCAGTCATTCGAAATGACTTCTCCATGCATTTTATGCATTGGTAAAAGCACTATGATGAAAAGTGTGATATGTTTTCAGGTATCTCCTATACTAATAGAGCCACATGCTCACCGGTTTGCCACATGATGTAGGCCTATGGACTGAACAAGAAACCACCAAAAATTTTAACCAGTCATCGTTCTCACAACACTGAGGACCAGTCATTCGAAATGACTTCTCCATGCATTTTATGCATTGGTAAAAGCACTATGATGAAAAGTGTGATATGTTTTCAGGTATCTCCTATACTAATAGAGCCACATGCTCACCGGTTTGCCACATGATGTAGGCCTATGGACTGAACAAGAAACCACCAAAAATTTTAACCAGTCATCGTTCTCACAACACTGAGGACCAGTCATTCGAAATGACTTCTCCATGCATTTTATGCATTGGTAAAAGCACTATGATGAAAAGTGTGATATGTTTTCAGGTATCTCCTATACTAATAGAGCCACATGCTCACCGGTTTGCCACATGATGTAGGCCTATGGACTGAACAAGAAACCACCAAAAATTTTAACCAGTCATCGTTCTCACAACACTGAGGACCAGTCATTCGAAATGACTTCTCCATGCATTTTATGCATTGGTAAAAGCACTATGATTGAAAAGTGTGATAAGTTTTCAGGTATCTCCTATACTAATAGAGCCACATGCTCACCGGTTTTGCCACATGATGTAGGCCTATGGACTGAACAAGAAACCACCAAAAATTTTAACCAGTCATCGTTCTCACAACACTGAGGACCAGTCATTCGAAATGACTTCTCCATGCATTTTATGCATTGGTAAGAGCACTATGATGAAAAGTGTGATATGTTTTCAGGTATCTCCTATACTAATAGAGCCACATGCTCACCGGTTTGCCACATGATGTAGGCCTATGGACTGAACAAGAAACCACCAAAAATTTTAACCAGTCATCGTTCTCACAACACTGAGGACCAGTCATTCGAAATGACTTCTCCATGCATTTTATGCATTGGTAAAAGCACTATGATGAAAAGTGTGATATGTTTTCAGGTATCTCCTATACTAATAGAGCCACATGCTCACCGCTTTGCCACATGATGTAGGCCTATGGACTGAACAAGAAACCACCAAAAATTTTAACCAGTCATCGTTCTCACAACACTGAGGACCAGCCATTCGAAATGATTTCTCCATGCATTTTATGCATTGGTAAAAGCACTATGATGAAAAGTGTGATATTTTTTCAGGTATCTCCTATACTAATAGAGCCACATGCTCAACGGTTTGCCACATGATGTAGGCCTATGGACTGAACAAGAAACCACCAAAAATTTTAACCAGTCATCGTTCTCACAACACTGAGGACCAGTCATTCGAAATGACTTCTCCATGCATTTTATGCATTGGTAAAAGCACTATGATGAAAAGTGTGATATGTTTTCAGGTATCTCCTATACTAATAGAGCCACATGCTCACCGGTTTGCCACATGATGTAGGCCTATGGACTGAACAAGAAACCACCAAAAATTTTAACCAGTCATCGTTCTCACAACACTGAGGACCAGTCATTCGAAATGACTTCTCCATGCATTTTATGCATTGGTAAAAGCACTATGATGAAAAGTGTGATATGTTTTCAGGTATCTCCTATACTAATAGAGCCACATGCTCACCGGTTTGCCACATGATGTAGGCCTATGGACTGAACAAGAAACCACCAAAAATTTTAACCAGTCATCGTTCTCACAACACTGAGGACCAGTCATTCGAAATGACTTCTCCATGCATTTTATGCATTGGTAAAAGCACTATGATGAAAAGTGTGATATGTTTTCAGGTATCTCTTATACTAATAGAGCCACATGCTCACCGGTTTGCCACATGATGTAGGCCTATTCACTGAACAAGAAACCACCAAAAATTTTAACCAGTCATCGTTCTCACAACACTGAGGACCAGTCATTCGAAATGACTTCTCCATGCATTTTATGCATTGGTAAAAGCACTATGATGAAAAGTGTGATATGTTTTCAGGTATCTCCTATACTAATAGAGCCACATGCTCACCGGTTTGCCACATGATGTAGGCCTATGGACTGAACAAGAAACCACCAAAAATTTTAACCAGTCATCGTTCTCACAACACTGAGGACCAGTCATTCGAAATGACTTCTCCATGCATTTTATGCATTGGTAAAAGCACTATGATGAAAAGTGTGATATGTTTTCAGGTATCTCCTATACTAATAGAGCCACATGCTCACCGGTTTGCCACATGATGTAGGCCTATGGACTGAACAAGAAACCACCAAAAATTTTAACCAGTCATCGTTCTCACAACACTGAGGACCAGTCATTCGAAATGACTTCTCCATGCATTTTATGCATTGGTAAAAGCACTATGATGAAAAGTGTGATATGTTTTCAGGTATCTCCTATACTAATAGAGCCACATGCTCACCGGTTTGCCACATGATGTAGGCCTATGGACTGAACAAGAAACCACCAAAAATTTTAACCAGTCATCGTTCTCACAACACTGAGGACCAGTCATTCGAAATGACTTCTCCATGCATTTTATGCATTGGTAAAAGCACTATGATTGAAAAGTGTGATAAGTTTTCAGGTATCTCCTATACTAATAGAGCCACATGCTCACCGGTTTGCCACATGATGTAGGCCTATGGACTGAACAAGAAACCACCAAAAATTTTAACCAGTCATCGTTCTCACAACACTGAGGACCAGTCATTCGAAATGACTTCTCCATGCATTTTATGCATTGGTAAGAGCACTATGATGAAAAGTGTGATATGTTTTCAGGTATCTCCTATACTAATAGAGCCACATGCTCACCGGTTTGCCACATGATGTAGGCCTATGGACTGAACAAGAAACCACCAAAAATTTTAACCAGTCATCGTTCTCACAACACTGAGGACCAGTCATTCGAAATGACTTCTCCATGCATTTTATGCATTGGTAAAAGCACTATGATGAAAAGTGTGATATGTTTTCAGGTATCTCCTATACTAATAGAGCCACATGCTCACCGCTTTGCCACATGATGTAGGCCTATGGACTGAACAAGAAACCACCAAAAATTTTAACCAGTCATCGTTCTCACAACACTGAGGACCAGCCATTCGAAATGATTTCTCCATGCATTTTATGCATTGGTAAAAGCACTATGATGAAAAGTGTGATATTTTTTCAGGTATCTCCTATACTAATAGAGCCACATGCTCAACGGTTTGCCACATGATGTAGGCCTATGGACTGAACAAGAAACCACCAAAAATTTTAACCAGTCATCGTTCTCACAACACTGAGGACCAGTCATTCGAAATGACTTCTCCATGCATTTTATGCATTGGTAAAAGCACTATGATGAAAAGTGTGATATGTTTTCAGGTATCTCCTATACTAATAGAGCCACATGCTCACCGGTTTGCCACATGATATAGGCCTATGGACTGAACAAGAAACCACCAAAAATTTTAACCAGTCATCGTTCTCACAACACTGAGGACCAGTCATTCGAAATGACTTCTCCATGCATTTTATGCATTGGTAAAAGCACTATGATGAAAAGTGTGATATGTTTTCAGGTATCTCCTATACTAATAGAGCCACATGCTCACCGGTTTGCCACATGATGTAGGTCTATGGACTGAACAAGAAACCACCAAAAATTTTAACCAGTCATCGTTCTCACAACACTGAGGACCAGTCATTCGAAATGACTTCTCCATGCATTTTATGCATTGGTAAAAGCACTATGATGAAAAGTGTGATATGTTTTCAGGTATCTCCTATACTAATAGAGCCACATGCTCACCGGTTTGCCACATGATGTAGGCCTATGGACTGAACAAGAAACCACCAAAAATTTTAACCAGTCATCGTTCTCACAACACTGAGGACCAGTCATTCGAAATGACTTCTCCATGCATTTTATGCATTGGTAAAAGCACTATGATGAAAAGTGTGATATGTTTTCAGGTATCTCCTATACTAATAGAGCCACATGCTCACCGGTTTGCCACATGATGTAGGCCTATGGACTGATCAAGAAACCACCAAAAATTTTAACCAGTCATCGTTCTCACAACACTGAGGACCAGTCATTCGAAATGACTTCTCAATGCGTTTTATGCATTGGTAAAAGCACTATGATGAAAAGTGTGATATGTTTTCAGGTATCTCCTATACTAATAGAGCCACATGCTCACCGGTTTGCCACATGATGTAGGCCTATGGACTGAACAAGAAACCACCAAAAATTTTAACCAGTCATTGTTCTCACAACACTGAGGACCAGTCATTCGAAATGACTTCTCCATGCATTTTATGCATTGGTAAAAGCACTATGATGAAAAGTGTGATATGTTTTCAGGTATCTCCTATACTAATAGAGCCACATGCTCACCGGTTTGCCACATGATGTAGGCCTATGGACTGAACAAGAAACCACCAAAAATTTTAACCAGTCATCGTTCTCACAACACTGAGGACCAGTCATTCGAAATGACTTCTCCATGCATTTTATGCATTGGTAAAAGCACTATGATGAAAAGTGTGATATGTTTTCAGGTATCTCCTATACTAATAGAGCCACATGCTCACCGGTTTGCCACATGATGTAGGCCTATGGACTGAACAAGAAACCACCAAAAATTTTAACCAGTCATCGTTCTCACAACACTGAGGACCAGTCATTCGAAATGACTTCTCCATGCATTTTATGCATTGGTAAAAGCACTATGATGAAAAGTGTGATATGTTTTCAGGTATCTCCTATACTAATAGAGCCACATGCTCACCGGTTTGCCACATGATGTAGGCCTATGGACTGAACAAGAAACCACCAAAAATTTTAACCAGTCATCGTTCTCACAACACTGAGGACCAGTCATTCGAAATGACTTCTCCATGCATTTTATGCATTGGTAAAAGCACTATGATGAAAAGTGTGATATGTTTTCAGGTATCTCCTATACTAATAGAGCCACATGCTCACCGGTTTGCCACATGATGTAGGCCTATGGACTGAACAAGAAACCACCAAAAATTTTAACCAGTCATCGTTCTCACAACACTGAGGACCAGTCATTCGAAATGACTTCTCCATGCATTTTATGCATTGGTAAAAGCACTATGATGAAAAGTGTGATATGTTTTCAGGTATCTCCTATACTAATAGAGCCACATGCTCACCGGTTTGCCACATGATGTAGGCCTATGGACTGAACAAGAAACCACCAAAAATTTTAACCAGTCATCGTTCTCACAACACTGAGGACCAGTCATTCGAAATGACTTCTCCATGCATTTTATGCATTGGTAAAAGCACTATGATGAAAAGTGTGATATGTTTTCAGGTATCTCCTATACTAATAGAGCCACATGCTCACCGGTTTGCCACATGATGTAGGCCTATGGACTGAACAAGAAACCACCAAAAATTTTAACCAGTCACGTTCTCACAACACTGAGGACCAGTCATTCGAAATGACTTCTCCATGCATTTTATGCATTGGTAAAAGCACTATGATGAAAAGTGTGATATGTTTTCAGGTATCTCCTATACTAATAGAGCCACATGCTCACCGGTTTGCCACATGATGTAGGCCTATGGACTGAACAAGAAAACACCAAAAATTTTAAACCAGTCATCGTTCTCACAACACTGAGGGACCAGTCATTCGAAATGACTTCTCCATGCATTTTATGCATTGGTAAAAGCACTATGATGAAAAGTGTGATATGTTTTCAGGTATCTCCTATACTAATAGAGCCACATGCTCACCGGTTTGCCACATGATGTAGGCCTATGGACTGAACAAGAAACCACCAAAAATTTTAACCAGTCATCGTTCTCACAACACTGAGGACCAGTCATTCGAAATGACTTCTCCATGCATTTTATGCATTGGTAAAAGCACTATGATGAAAAGTGTGATATGTTTTCAGGTATCTCCTATACTAATAGAGCCACATGCTCACCGGTTTGCCACATGATGTAGGCCTATGGACTGAACAAGAAACCACCAAAAATTTTACCAGTCATCGTTCTCACAACACTGAGGACCAGTCATTCGAAATGACTTCTCCGTGCATTTTATGCATTGGTAAAAGCACTATGATGAAAAGTGTGATATGTTTTCAGGTATCACTCCTATACTAATAGAGCCACATGCTCACCAGGTTTGCCACATGATGTAGGCCTATGGACTGAAACAAAGAAAACCCACCAAAAATTTTAACCAGTCATCGTTCTCACAACACTGAGGACCAGTCATTCGAAATGACTTCTCCATGCATTTTATGCATTGGTAAAAAGCACTATGATGAAAAGTGTGATATGTTTTCAGGTATCTCCTATACTAATAGAGCCACATGCTCACCGGTTTGCCACATGATGTAGGCCTATGGGACTGAACAAGAAACCACCAAAAATTTTAACCAGTCATCGTTCTCACAACACTGAGGACCAGTCATTCGAAATGACTTCTCCATGCATTTTATGCATTGGTAAAAGCACTATGATGAAAAGTGTGATATGTTTTCAGGTATCTCCTATACTAATAGAGCCACATGCTCACCGGTTTGCCACATGATGTAGGCCTATGGACTGAACAAGAAACCACCAAAAATTTTAACCAGTCATCGTTCTCACAACACTGAGGACCAGTCAATTCGAAATGACTTCTCCATGCATTTTATGCATTGGTAAAAGCACTATGATGAAAAGTGTGATATGTTTTCAGGTATCTCCTATACTAATAGAGCCACATGCTCACCGGTTTGCCACATGATGTAGGCCTATGGACTGAACAAGAAACCACCAAAATTTTAACCAGTCATCGTTCTCACAACACTGAGGACCAGTCATTCGAAATGACTTCTCCATGCATTTTATGCATTGGTAAAAGCACTATGATGAAAAGTGTGATATGTTTTCAGGTATCTCCTATACTAATAGAGACACATGCTCAACCGGTTTGCCACATGATGTAGGCCTATGGACTGAACAAGAAACCACCAAAAATTTTAACCAGTCATTGTTCTCACAAACACTGAGGACCAGTCATTCGAAATGACTTCTCCATGCATTTTATGCATTGGTAAAAGCACTATGATGAAAAGTGTGATATGTTTTCAGGTATCTCCTATACTAATAGAGCCACATGCTCACCGGTTTGCCACATGATGTAGGCCTATGGACTGAACAAGAAACCACCAAAAATTTTAACCAGTCATCAGTTCTCACAACACTGAGGACCAGTCATTCGAAATGACTTCTCCATGCATTTTATGCATTGGTAAAAGCACTATGATGAAAAGTGTGATATGTTTTTCAGGTATCTCCTATACTAATAGAGCCACATGCTCACCGGTTTGCCACATGATGTAGGCCTATGGACTGAACAAGAAACCACCAAAAATTTTAACCAGTCATCGTTCTCACAACACTGAGGACCAGTCATTCGAAATGACTTCTCCATGCATTTTATGCATTGGTAAAAGCACTATGATGAAAAGTGTGATATGTTTTCAGGTATCTCCTATACTAATAGAGCCACATGCTCACCGGTTTGCCACATGATGTAGGCCTATGGACTGAACAAGAAACCACCAAAAATTTTAACCAGTCATCGTTCTCACAACACTGAGGACCAGTCATTCGAAATGACTTCTCCATGCATTTTATGCATTGGTAAAAGCACTATGATGAAAAGTGTGATATGTTTTCAGGTATCTCCTATACTAATAGAGCCACATGCTCACCGGTTTGCCACATGATGTAGGCCTATGGACTGAACAAGAAACCACCAGAAAATTTTAACCAGTCATCGTTCTCACAACACTGAGGACCAGTCATTCGAAATGACTTCTCCATGCATTTTATGCATTGGTAAAAGCACTATGATGAAAAGTGTGATATGTTTTCAGGTATCTCCTATACTAATAGAGCCACATGCTCACACGGTTTGCCACATGATGTAGGCCTATGGACTGAACAAGAAACCACACCAAAAATTTTAACCAGTCATCGTTCTCACAACACTGAGGACCAGTCAATCGAAATGACTTCTCCATGCATTTTATGCATTGGTAAAAGCACTATGATGAAAAGTGTGATATGTTTTCAGGTATCTCCTATACTAATAGAGCCACATGCTCACCGGTTTGCCACATGATGTAGGCCTATGGACTGAACAAGAAACCACCAAAAATTTTAACCAGTCATCGTTCTCACAACACTGAGGACCAGTCATTCGAAATGACTTCTCCATGCATTTTATGCATTGGTAAAAGCACTATGATGAAAAGTGTGATATGTTTTCAGGTATCTCCTATACTAATAGAGCCACATGCTCAACGGTTTGCCACATGATGTAGGCCTATGGACTGAACAAGAAACCACCAAAAATTTTAACCAGTCATCGTTCTCACAACACTGAGGACCAGTCATTCGAAATGACTTCTCCATGCATTTTATGCATTGGTAAAAGCACTATGATGAAAAAGTGTGATATGTTTTCAGGTATCTCCTATACTAATAGAGCCACATGCTCACCGGTTTGCCACATGATGTAGGCCTATGGACTGAACAAGAAACCACCAAAAATTTTTAACCAGTCATCATTCTCACAACACTGAGGACCAGTCATTCGAAATGACTTCTCCAATGCATTTTATGCATTTGTAAAAGCACTATGATGAAAAGTGTGATATGTTTTCAGGTATCTCCTATACTAATAGAGCCACATGCTCACCGGTTTGCCACATGATGTAGGCCTATGGACTGAACAAGAAACCACCAAAAATTTTAACCAGTCATCGTTCTCACAACACTGAGGACCAGTCATTCGAAATGACTTCTCCATGCATTTTATGCATTGGTAAAAGCACTATGATGAAAAGTGTGATATGTTTTCAGGTATCTCCTATACTAATAGAGCCACATGCTCACCGGTTTGCCACATGATGTAGGCCTATGGACTGAACAAGAAACCACCAAAAATTTTAACCAGTCATCGTTCTCACAACACTGAGGACCAGTCATTCGAAATGACTTCTCCATGCATTTTATGCATTGGTAAAAGCACTATGATGAAAAGTGTGATATGTTTTCAGGTATCTCCTATACTAATAGAGCCACATGCTCACCGGTTTGCCACATGATGTAGGCCTATGGACTGAACAAGAAACCACCAAAAATTTTAACCAGTCATCGTTCTCACAACACTGAGGACCAGTCATTCGAAATGACTTCTCCATGCATTTTATGCATTGGTAAAAGCACTATGATGAAAAGTGTGATATGTTTTCAGGTATCTCCTATACTAATAGAGCCACATGCTCACCACGGTTTGCCACATGATGTAGGCCTATGGACTGAACAAGAAACCACCAAAAATTTTAACCAGTCATCGTTCTCACAACACTGAGGACCAGTCAATCGAAATGACTTCTCCATGCATTTTATGCATTGGTAAAAGCACTATGATGAAAAGTGTGATATGTTTTCAGGTATCTCCTATACTAATAGAGCCACATGCTCACCGGTTTGCCACATGATGTAGGCCTATGGACTGAACAAGAAACCACCAAAAATTTTAACCAGTCATCGTTCTCACAACACTGTGAGGACCAGTCATTCGAAATGACTTCTCCATGCATTTTATGCATTGGTAAAAGCACTATGATGAAAAGTGTGATATGTTTTCAGGTATCTCCTATACTAATAGAGCCACATGCTCAACCGGTTTGCCACATGATGTAGGCCTATGGACTGAACAAGAAACCACCAAAAATTTTAACCAGTCATCGTTCTCACAACACTGAGGACCAGTCATTCGAAATGACTTCTCCATGCATTTTATGCATTGGTAAAAGCACTATGATGAAAAGTGTGATATGTTTTCAGGTATCTCCTATACTAATAGAGCCACATGCTCACCGGTTTGCCACATGATGTAGGCCTATGGACTGAAACAAGAAACCATGACTTCTCCATGCATTTTATGCATTGGTAAAAGCACTATGATGAAAAAGTGTGATATGTTTTCAGGTATCTCCTATACTAATAGAGCCACATGCTCACCGGTTTGCCACATGATGTAGGCCTATGGATTGAACAAGAAACCACCAAAAATTTTAACCAGTCATCGTTCTCACAACACTGAGGACAAGTCATTCAAAATGACTTCTCCATGCATTTTATGCATTGGTAAAAGCACTATGATGAAAAGTGTGATATGTTTTCAGGTATCTCCTATACTAATAGAGCCACATGCTCACCGGTTTGCCACATGATGTAGGCCTATGGACTGAACAAGAAACCACCAAAAATTTTAACCAGTCATCGTTCTCACAACACTGAGGACAAGTCATTCAAAATGACTTCTCCATGCATTTTATGCATTGGTAAAAGCACTATGATGAAAAGTGTGATATGTTTTCAGGTATCTCCTATACTAATAGAGCCACAATGCTCACCGGTTTGCCACATGATGTAGGCCTATGGACTGAACAAGAAACCACCAAAAATTTTAACCAGTCATCGTTCTCACAACACTGAGGACCAGTCATTCGAAATGACTTCTCCATGCATTTTATGCATTGGTAAAAGCACTATGATGAAAAGTGTGATATGTTTTCAGGTATCTCCTATACTAATAGAGCCACATGCTCACCGGTTTGCCACATGATGTAGGCCTATGGACTGAACAAGAAACCACCAAAAATTTTAACCAGTCATCGTTCTCACAACACTGAGGACCAGTCATTCGAAATGACTTCTCCATGCATTTTATGCATTGGTAAAAGCACTATGATGAAAAGTGGGATATGTTTTCAGGTATCTCCTATACTAATAGAGCCACATGCTCACCGGTTTGCCACATGATGTAGGCCTATGGACTGAACAAGAAACCACCAAAAATTTTAACCAGTCATCGTTCTCACAACACTGAGGACCAGTCATTCGAAATGACTTCTCCATGCATTTTATGCATTGGTAAAAGCACTATGATGAAAAGTGTGATATGTTTTCAGGTATCTCCTATACTAATAGAGCCACATGCTCACCGGTTTGCCACATGATGTAGGCCTATGGACTGAACAAGAAACCACCAAAAATTTTAACCAGTCATCGTTCTCACAACACTGAGGACCAGTCATTCGGAAATGACTTCTCCATGCATTTTATGCATTGGTAAAAGCACTATGATGAAAAGTGTGATATGTTTTCAGGTATCTCCTATACTAATAGAGCCACATGCTCACCGGTTTGCCACATGATGTAGGCCTATGGACTGAACAAGAAACCACCAAAAATTTTAACCAGTCATCGTTCTCACAACACTGAGGACCAGTCATTCGAAATGACTTCTCCATGCATTTTATGCATTGGTAAAAGCACTATGATGAAAAGTGTGATATGTTTTCAGGTATCTCCTATACTAATAGAGCCACATGCTCACCGGTTTGCCACATGATGTAGGCCTATGGACTGAACAAGAAACCACCAAAAATTTTAACCAGTCATCGTTCTCACAACACTGAGGACCAGTCATTCGAAATGACTTCTCCATGCATTTTATGCATTGGTAAAAGCACTATGATGAAAAGTGTGATATGTTTTCAGGTATCTCCTATACTAATAGAGCCACATGCTCACCGGTTTGCCACATGATGTAGGCCTATGGACTGAACAAGAAACCATGACTTCTCCATGCATTTTATGCATTGGTAAAAGCACTATGATGAAAAGTGTGATATGTTTTCAGGTATCTCCTATACTAATAGAGCCACATGCTCACCGGTTTGCCACATGATGTAGGCCTATGGATTGAACAAGAAACCACCAAAAATTTTAACCAGTCATCGTTCTCACAACACTGAGGACCAGTCATTCGAAATGACTTCTCCATGCATTTTATGCATTGGTAAAAGCACTATGATGAAAAGTGTGATATGTTTTCAGGTATCTCCTATACTAATAGAGCCACATGCTCACCGGTTTGCCACATGATGTAGGCCTATGGACTGAACAAGAAACCACCAAAAATTTTAACCAGTCATCGTTCTCACAACACTGAGGACCAGTCATTCGAAATGACTTCTCCATGCATTTTATGCATTGATAAAAGCACTATGATGAAAAGTGTGATATGTTTTCAGGTATCTCCTATACTAATAGAGCCACATGCTCACCGGTTTGCCACATGATGTAGGCCTATGGACTGAACAAGAAACCACCAAAAATTTTAACCAGTCATCGTTCTCACAACACTGAGGACCAGTCATTCGAAATGACTTCTCCATGCATTTTATGCATTGGTAAAAGCACTATGATGAAAAGTGTGATATGTTTTCAGGTATCTCCTATACTAATAGAGCCACATGCTCACCGGTTTGCCACATGATGTAGGCCTATGGACTGAACAAGAAACCACCAAAAATTTTAACCAGTCATCGTTCTCACAACATTGAGGACCAGTCATTTGAAATGACTTCTCCATGCATTTTATGCATTGGTAAAAGCACTATGATGAAAAGTGTGATATGTTTTCAGGTATCTCCTATACTAATAGAGCCACATGCTCACCGGTTTGCCACATGATGTAGGCCTATGGACTGAACAAGAAACCACCAAAAATTTTAACCAGTCATCGTTCTCACAACACTGAGGACCAGTCATTCGAAATGACTTCTCCATGCATTTTATGCATTGGTAAAAGCACTATGATGAAAAGTGTGATATGTTTTCAGGTATCTCCTATACTAATAGAGCCACATGCTCACCGGTTTGCCACATGATGTAGGCCTATGGACTGAACAAGAAACCACCAAAAATTTTAACCAGTCATCGTTCTCACAACACTGAGGACCAGTCATTCGAAATGACTTCTCCATGCATTTTATGCACTGGTAAAAGCACTATGATGAAAAGTGTGATATGTTTTCAGGTATCTCCTATACTAATAGAGCCACATGCTCACCGGTTTGCCACGTGATGTAGGCCTATGGACTGAACAAGAAACCACCAAAAATTTTAACCAGTCATCGTTCTCACAACACTGAGGACCAGTCATTCGAAATGACTTCTCCATGCATTTTATGCATTGGTAAAAGCACTATGATGAAAAGTGTGATATGTTTTCAGGTATCTCCTATACTAATAGAGCCACATGCTCACCGATTTGCCACATGCTGTAGGCCTATGGACTGAACAAGAAACCATGACTTCTCCATGCATTTTATGCATTGGTAAAAGCACTATGATGAAAAGTGTGATATGTTTTCAGGTATCTCCTATACTAATAGAGCCACATGCTCACCGGTTTGCCACATGATGTAGGCCTATGGATTGAACAAGAAACCACCAAAAATTTTAACCAGTCATCGTTCTCACAACACTGAGGACCAGTCATTCGAAATGACTTCTCCATGCATTTTATGCATTGGTAAAAGCACTATGATGAAAAGTGTGATATGTTTTCAGGTATCTCCTATACTAATAGAGCCACATGCTCACCGGTTTGCCACATGATGTAGGCCTATGGACTGAACAAGAAACCACCAAAAATTTTAACCAGTCATCGTTCTCACAACACTGAGGACCAGTCATTCGAAATGACTTCTCCATGCATTTTATGCATTGGTAAAAGCACTATGATGAAAAGTGTGATATGTTTTCAGGTATCTCCTATACTAATAGAGCCACATGCTCACCGGTTTGCCACATGATGTAGGCCTATGGACTGAACAAGAAACCACCAAAAATTTTAACCAGTCATCGTTCTCACAACACTGAGGACCAGTCATTCGAAATGACTTCTCCATGCATTTTATGCATTGGTAAAAGCACTATGATGAAAAGTGTGATATGTTTTCAGGTATCTCCTATACTAATAGAGCCACATGCTCACCGGTTTGCCACATGATGTAGGCCTATGGACTGAACAAGAAACCACCAAAAATTTTAACCAGTCATCGTTCTCACAACACTGAGGACCAGTCATTCGAAATGACTTCTCCATGCATTTTATGCATTGGTAAAAGCACTATGATGAAAAGTGTGATATGTTTTCAGGTATCTCCTATACTAATAGAGCCACATGCTCACCGGTTTGCCACATGATGTAGGCCTATGGACTGAACAAGAAACCACCAAAAATTTTAACCAGTCATCGTTCTCACAACACTGAGGACCAGTCATTCGAAATGACTTCTCCATGCATTTTATGCATTGGTAAAAGCACTATGATGAAAAGTGTGATATGTTTTCAGGTATCTCCTATACTAATAGAGCCACATGCTCACCGGTTTGCCACATGATGTAGGCCTATGGACTGAACAAGAAACCATGACTTCTCCATGCATTTTATGCATTGGTAAAAGCACTATGATGAAAAGTGTGATATGTTTTCAGGTATCTCCTATACTAATAGAGCCACATGCTCACCGGTTTGCCACATGATGTAGGCCTATGGATTGAACAAGAAACCACCAAAAATTTTAACCAGTCATCGTTCTCACAACACTGAGGACCAGTCATTCGAAATGACTTCTCCATGCATTTTATGCATTGGTAAAAGCACTATGATGAAAAGTGTGATATGTTTTCAGGTATCTCCTATACTAATAGAGCCACATGCTCACCGGTTTGCCACATGATGTAGGCCTATGGACTGAACAAGAAACCACCAAAAATTTTAACCAGTCATCGTTCTCACAACACTGAGGACCAGTCATTCGAAATGACTTCTCCATGCATTTTATGCATTGGTAAAAGCACTATGATGAAAAGTGTGATATGTTTTCAGGTATCTCCTATACTAATAGAGCCACATGCTCACCGGTTTGCCACATGTTGTAGGCCTATGGACTGAACAAGAAACCACCAAAAATTTTAACCAGTCATCGTTCTCACAACACTGAGGACCAGTCATTCGAAATGACTTCTCCATGCATTTTATGCATTGGTAAAAGCACTATGATGAAAAGTGTGATATGTTTTCAGGTATCTCCTATACTAATAGAGCCACATGCTCACCGGTTTGCCACATGATGTAGGCCTATGGACTGAACAAGAAACCACCAAAAATTTTAACCAGTCATCGTTCTCACAACACTGAGGACCAGTCATTCGAAATGACTTCTCCATGCATTTTATGCATTGGTAAAAGCACTATGATGAAAAGTGTGATATGTTTTCAGGTATCTCCTATACTAATAGAGCCACATGCTCACCGGTTTGCCACATGATGTAGGCCTATGGATTGAACAAGAAACCACCAAAAATTTTAACCAGTCATCGTTCTCACAACACTGAGGACCAGTCATTCGAAATGACTTCTCCATGCATTTTATGCATTGGTAAAAGCACTATGATGAAAAGTGTGATATGTTTTCAGGTATCTCCTATACTAATAGAGCCACATGCTCACCGGTTTGCCACATGATGTAGGCCTATGGACTGAACAAGAAACCACCAAAAATTTTAACCAGTCATCGTTCTCACAACACTGAGGACCAGTCATTCGAAATGACTTCTCCATGCATTTTATGCATTGGTAAAAGCACTATGATGAAAAGTGTGATATGTTTTCAGGTATCTCCTATACTAATAGAGCCACATGCTCACCGGTTTGCCACATGATGTAGGCCTATGGACTGAACAAGAAACCACCAAAAATTTTAACCAGTCATCGTTCTCACAACACTGAGGACCAGTCATTCGAAATGACTTCTCCATGCATTTTATGCATTGGTAAAAGCACTATGATGAAAAGTGTGATATGTTTTCAGGTATCTCCTATACTAATAGAGCCACATGCTCACCGGTTTGCCACATGATGTAGGCCTATGGACTGAACAAGAAACCATGACTTCTCCATGCATTTTATGCATTGGTAAAAGCACTATGATGAAAAGTGTGATATGTTTTCAGGTATCTCCTATACTAATAGAGCCACATGCTCACCGGTTTGCCACATGATGTAGGCCTATGGATTGAACAAGAAACCACCAAAAATTTTAACCAGTCATCGTTCTCACAACACTGAGGACCAGTCATTCGAAATGACTTCTCCATGCATTTTATGCATTGGTAAAAGCACTATGATGAAAAGTGTGATATGTTTTCAGGTATCTCCTATACTAATAGAGCCACATGCTCACCGGTTTGCCACATGATGTAGGCCTATGGACTGAACAAGAAACCACCAAAAATTTTAACCAGTCATCGTTCTCACAACACTGAGGACCAGTCATTCGAAATGACTTCTCCATGCATTTTATGCATTGGTAAAAGCACTATGATGAAAAGTGTGATATGTTTTCAGGTATCTCCTATACTAATAGAGCCACATGCTCACCGGTTTGCCACATGATGTAGGCCTATGGACTGAACAAGAAACCACCAAAAATTTTAACCAGTCATCGTTCTCACAACACTGAGGACCAGTCATTCGAAATGACTTCTCCATGCATTTTATGCATTGGTAAAAGCACTATGATGAAAAGTGTGATATGTTTTCAGGTATCTCCTATACTAATAGAGCCACATGCTCACCGGTTTGCCACATGATGTAGGCCTATGGACTGAACAAGAAACCACCAAAAATTTTAACCAGTCATCGTTCTCACAACACTGAGGACCAGTCATTCGAAATGACTTCTCCATGCATTTTATGCATTGGTAAAAGCACTATGATGAAAAGTGTGATATGTTTTCAGGTATCTCCTATACTAATAGAGCCACATGCTCACCGGTTTGCCACATGATGTAGGCCTATGGATTGAACAAGAAACCACCAAAAATTTTAACCAGTCATCGTTCTCACAACACTGAGGACCAGTCATTCGAAATGACTTCTCCATGCATTTTATGCATTGGTAAAAGCACTATGATGAAAAGTGTGATATGTTTTCAGGTATCTCCTATACTAATAGAGCCACATGCTCACCGGTTTGCCACATGATGTAGGCCTATGGACTGAACAAGAAACCACCAAAAATTTTAACCAGTCATCGTTCTCACAACACTGAGGACCAGTCATTCGAAATGACTTCTCCATGCATTTTATGCATTGGTAAAAGCACTATGATGAAAAGTGTGATATGTTTTCAGTTATCTCCTATACTAATAGAGCCACATGCTCACCGGTTTGCCACATGATGTAGGCCTATGGACTGAACAAGAAACCACCAAAAATTTTAACCAGTCATCGTTCTCACAACACTGAGGACCAGTCATTCGAAATGACTTCTCCATGCATTTTATGCATTGGTAAAAGCACTATGATGAAAAGTGTGATATGTTTTCAGTTATCTCCTATACTAATAGAGCCACATGCTCACCGGTTTGCCACATGATGTAGGCCTATGGACTGAACAAGAAACCACCAAAAATTTTAACCAGTCATCGTTCTCACAACACTGAGGACCAGTCATTCGAAATGACTTCTCCATGCATTTTATGCATTGGTAAAAGCACTATGATGAAAAGTGTGATATGTTTTCAGGTATCTCCTATACTAATAGAGCCACATGCTCACCGGTTTGCCACATGATGTAGGCCTATGGACTCAACAAGAAACCACCAAAAATTTTAACCAGTCATCGTTCTCACAACACTGAGGACCAGTCATTCGAAATGACTTCTCCATGCATTTTATGCATTGGTAAAAGCACTATGATGAAAAGTGTGATATGTTTTCAGGTATCTCCTATACTAATAGAGCCACATGCTCACCGGTTTGCCACATGATGTAGGCCTATGGACTGAACAAGAAACCACCAAAAATTTTAACCAGTCATCGTTCTCACAACACTGAGGACCAGTCATTCGAAATGACTTCTCCATGCATTTTATGCATTGGTAAAAGCACTATGATGAAAAGTGTGATATGTTTTCAGGTATCTCCTATACTAATAGAGCCACATGCTCACCGGTTTGCCACATGATGTAGGCCTATGGACTGAACAAGAAACCACCAAAAATTTTAACCAGTCATCGTTCTCACAACACTGAGGACCAGTCATTCGAAATGACTTCTCCATGCATTTTATGCATTGGTAAAAGCACTATGATGAAAAGTGTGATATGTTTTCAGGTATCTCCTATACTAATAGAGCCACATGCTCACCGGTTTGCCACATGATGTAGGCCTATGGACTGAACAAGAAACCACCAAAAATTTTAACCAGTCATCGTTCTCACAACACTGAGAACCAGTCATTCGAAATGACTTCTCCATGCATTTTATGCATTGGTAAAAGCACTATGATGAAAAGTGTGATATGTTTTCAGTTATCTCCTATACTAATAGAGCCACATGCTCACCGGTTTGCCACATGATGTAGGCCTATGGACTGAACAAGAAACCACCAAAAATTTTAACCAGTCATCGTTCTCACAACACTGAGGACCAGTCATTCGAAATGACTTCTCCATGCATTTTATGCATTGGTAAAAGCACTATGATGAAAAGTGTGATATGTTTTCATGTATCTCCTATACTAATAGAGCCACATGCTCACCGGTTTGCCACATGATGTAGGCCTATGGACTGAACAAGAAACCACCAAAAATATTAACCAGTCATCGTTCTCACAACACTGAGGACCAGTCATTCGAAGTGACTTCTCCATGCATTTTATGCATTGGTAAAAGCACTATGATGAAAAGTGTGATATGTTTTCAGGTATCTCCTATACTAATAGAGCCACATGCTCACCGGTTTGCCACATGATGTAGGCCTATGGACTGAACAAGAAACCACCAAAAATTTTAACCAGTCATCGTTCTCACAACACTGAGGACCAGTCATTCGAAATGACTTCTCCATGCATTTTATGCACTGGTAAAAGCACTATGATGAAAAGTGTGATATGTTTTCAGGTATCTCCTATACTAATAGAGCCACATGCTCACCGGTTTGCCACATGATGTAGGCCTATGGACTGAACAAGAAACCACCAAAAATTTTAACCAGTCATCGTTCTCACAACACTGAGGACCAGTCATTCGAAATGACTTCTCCATGCATTTTATGCATTGGTAAAAGCACTATGATGAAAAGTGTGATATGTTTTCAGGTATCTCCTATACTAATAGAGCCACATGCTCACCGGTTTGCCACATGATGTAGGCCTATGGACTGAACAAGAAACCACCAAAAATTTTAACCAGTCATCATTCTCACAACACTGAGGACCAGTTATTCGAAATGACTTCTCCATGCATTTTATGCATTGGTAAAAGCACTATGATGAAAAGTGTGATATGTTTTCAGGTATCTCCTATACTAATAGAGCCACATGCTCACCGGTTTGCCACATGATGTAGGCCTATGGACTGAACAAGAAACCACCAAAAATTTTAACCAGTCATCGTTCTCACAACACTGAGGACCAGTCATTCGAAATGACTTCCCATTGCATTTTATGCATTGGTAAAAGCACTATGATGAAAAGTGTGATATGTTTTCAGGTATCTCCTATACTAATAGAGCCACATGCTCACCGGTTTGCCACATGATGTAGGCCTATGGACTGAACAAGAAACCACCAAAAATTTTAACCAGTCATCGTTCTCACAACACTGAGGACCAGTCATTCGAAATGACTTCTCCATGCATTTTATGCATTGGTAAAAGCACTATGATGAAAACTGTGATATGTTTTCAGGTATCTCCTATACTAATAGAGCCACATGCTCACCGGTTTGCCACATGATGTAGGCCTATGGACTGAACAAGAAACCACCAAAAATTTTAACCAGTCATCGTTCTCACAACACTGAGGACCAGTCATTCGAAATGACTTCTCCATGCATTTTATGCATTGGTAAAAGCACTATGATGAAAAGTGTGATATGTTTTCAGGTATCTCCTATACTAATAGAGCCACATGCTCACCGGTTTGCCACATGATGTAGGCCTATGGACTGAACAAGAAACCACCAAAAATTTTAACCAGTCATCGTTCTCACAACACTGAGGACCAGTCATTCGAAATGACTTCTCCATGCATTTTATGCATTGGTAAAAGCACTATGATGAAAAGTGTGATATGTTTTCAGGTATCTCCTATACTAATAGAGCCACATGCTCACCGGTTTGCCACATGATGTAGGCCTATGGACTGAACAAGAAACCACCAAAAATTTTAACCAGTCATCGTTCTCACAACACTGAGGACCAGTCATTCGAAATGACTTCTCCATGCATTTTATGCATTGGTAAAAGCACTATGATGAAAAGTGTGATATGTTTTCAGGTATCTCCTATACTAATAGAGCCACATGCTCACCGGTTTGCCACATGATGTAGGCCTATGGACTGAACAAGAAACCATGACTTCTCCATGCATTTTATGCATTGGTAAAAGCACTATGATGAAAAGTGTGATATGTTTTCAGGTATCTCCTATACTAATAGAGCCACATGCTCACCGGTTTGCCACATGATGTAGGCCTATGGATTGAACAAGAAACCACCAAAAATTTTAACCAGTCATCGTTCTCACAACACTGAGGACCAGTCATTCGAAATGACTTCTCCATGCATTTTATGCATTGGTAAAAGCACTATGATGAAAAGTGTGATATGTTTTCAGGTATCTCCTATACTAATAGAGCCACATGCTCACCGGTTTGCCACATGATGTAGGCCTATGGACTGAACAAGAAACCACCAAAAATTTTAACCAGTCATCGTTCTCACAACACTGAGGACCAGTCATTCGAAATGACTTCTCCATGCATTTTATGCATTGGTAAAAGCACTATGATGAAAAGTGTGATATGTTTTCAGGTATCTCCTATACTAATAGAGCCACATGCTCACCGGTTTGCCACATGATGTAGGCCTATGGACTGAACAAGAAACCACCAAAAATTTTAACCAGTCATCGTTCTCACAACACTGAGAACCAGTCATTCGAAATGACTTCTCCATGCATTTTATGCATTGGTAAAAGCACTATGATGAAAAGTGTGATATGTTTTCAGTTATCTCCTATACTAATAGAGCCACATGCTCACCGGTTTGCCACATGATGTAGGCCTATGGACTGAACAAGAAACCACCAAAAATTTTAACCAGTCATCGTTCTCACAACACTGAGGACCAGTCATTCGAAATGACTTCTCCATGCATTTTATGCATTGGTAAAAGCACTATGATGAAAAGTGTGATATGTTTTCATGTATCTCCTATACTAATAGAGCCACATGCTCACCGGTTTGCCACATGATGTAGGCCTATGGACTGAACAAGAAACCACCAAAAATATTAACCAGTCATCGTTCTCACAACACTGAGGACCAGTCATTCGAAATGACTTCTCCATGCATTTTATGCATTGGTAAAAGCACTATGATGAAAAGTGTGATATGTTTTCAGGTATCTCCTATACTAATAGAGCCACATGCTCACCGGTTTGCCACATGATGTAGGCCTATGGACTGAACAAGAAACCACCAAAAATTTTAACCAGTCATCGTTCTCACAACACTGAGGACCAGTCATTCGAAATGACTTCTCCATGCATTTTATGCACTGGTAAAAGCACTATGATGAAAAGTGTGATATGTTTTCAGGTATCTCCTATACTAATAGAGCCACATGCTCACCGGTTTGCCACATGATGTAGGCCTATGGACTGAACAAGAAACCACCAAAAATTTTAACCAGTCATCGTTCTCACAACACTGAGGACCAGTCATTCGAAATGACTTCTCCATGCATTTTATGCATTGGTAAAAGCACTATGATGAAAAGTGTGATATGTTTTCAGGTATCTCCTATACTAATAGAGCCACATGCTCACCGGTTTGCCACATGATGTAGGCCTATGGACTGAACAAGAAACCACCAAAAATTTTAACCAGACATCATTCTCACAACACTGAGGACCAGTTATTCGAAATGACTTCTCCATGCATTTTATGCATTGGTAAAAGCACTATGATGAAAAGTGTGATATGTTTTCAGGTATCTCCTATACTAATAGAGCCACATGCTCACCGGTTTGCCACATGATGTAGGCCTATGGACTGAACAAGAAACCACCAAAAATTTTAACCAGTCATCGTTCTCACAACACTGAGGACCAGTCATTCGAAATGACTTCCCATTGCATTTTATGCATTGGTAAAAGCACTATGATGAAAAGTGTGATATGTTTTCAGGTATCTCCTATACTAATAGAGCCACATGCTCACCGGTTTGCCACATGATGTAGGCCTATGGACTGAACAAGAAACCACCAAAAATTTTAACCAGTCATCGTTCTCACAACACTGAGGACCAGTCATTCGAAATGACTTCTCCATGCATTTTATGCATTGGTAAAAGCACTATGATGAAAAGTGTGATATGTTTTCAGGTATCTCCTATACTAATAGAGCCACATGCTCACCGGTTTGCCACATGATGTAGGCCTATGGACTGAACAAGAAACCACCAAAAATTTTAACCAGTCATCGTTCTCACAACACTGAGGACCAGTCATTCGAAATGACTTCTCCATGCATTTTATGCATTGGTAAAAGCACTATGATGAAAAGTGTGATATGTTTTCAGGTATCTCCTATACTAATAGAGCCACATGCTCACCGGTTTGCCACATGATGTAGGCCTATGGACTGAACAAGAAACCACCAAAAATTTTAACCAGTCATCGTTCTCACAACACTGAGGACCAGTCATTCGAAATGACTTCTCCATGCATTTTATGCATTGGTAAAAGCACTATGATGAAAAGTGTGATATGTTTTCAGGTATCTCCTATACTAATAGAGCCACATGCTCACCGGTTTGCCACATGATGTAGGCCTATGGACTGAACAAGAAACCACCAAAAATTTTAACCAGTCATCGTTCTCACAACACTGAGGACCAGTCATTCGAAATGACTTCTCCATGCATTTTATGCATTGGTAAAAGCACTATGATGAAAAGTGTGATATGTTTTCAGGTATCTCCTATACTAATAGAGCCACATGCTCACCGGTTTGCCACATGATGTAGGCCTATGGACTGAACAAGAAACCATGACTTCTCCATGCATTTTATGCATTGGTAAAAGCACTATGATGAAAAGTGTGATATGTTTTCAGGTATCTCCTATACTAATAGAGCCACATGCTCACCGGTTTGCCACATGATGTAGGCCTATGGATTGAACAAGAAACCACCAAAAATTTTAACCAGTCATCGTTCTCACAACACTGAGGACCAGTCATTCGAAATGACTTCTCCATGCATTTTATGCATTGGTAAAAGCACTATGATGAAAAGTGTGATATGTTTTCAGGTATCTCCTATACTAATAGAGCCACATGCTCACCGGTTTGCCACATGATGTAGGCCTATGGACTGAACAAGAAACCACCAAAAATTTTAACCAGTCATCGTTCTCACAACACTGAGGACCAGTCATTCGAAATGACTTCTCCATGCATTTTATGCATTGGTAAAAGCACTATGATGAAAAGTGTGATATGTTTTCAGGTATCTCCTATACTAATAGAGCCACATGCTCACCGGTTTGCCACATGATGTAGGCCTATGGACTGAACAAGAAACCACCAAAAATTTTAACCAGTCATCGTTCTCACAACACTGAGGACCAGTCATTCGAAATGACTTCTCCATGCATTTTATGCATTGGTAAAAGCACTATGATGAAAAGTGTGATATGTTTTCAGGTATCTCCTATACTAATAGAGCCACATGCTCACCGGTTTGCCACATGATGTAGGCCTATGGACTGAACAAGAAACCACCAAAAATATTAACCAGTCATCGTTCTCACAACACTGAGGACCAGTCATTCGAAATGACTTCTCCATGCATTTTATGCATTGGTAAAAGCACTATGATGAAAAGTGTGATATGTTTTCAGGTATCTCCTATACTAATAGAGCCACATGCTCACCGGTTTGCCACATGATGTAGGCCTATGGACTGAACAAGAAACCACCAAAAATTTTAACCAGTCATCGTTCTCACAACACTGAGGACCAGTCATTCGAAATGACTTCTCCATGCATTTTATGCATTGGTAAAAGCACTATGATGAAAAGTGTGATATGTTTTCAGGTATCTCCTATACTAATAGAGCCACATGCTCACCGGTTTGCCACATGATGTAGGCCTATGGACTGAACAAGAAACCACCAAAAATTTTAACCAGTCATCGTTCTCACAACACTGAGGACCAGTCATTCGAAATGACTTCTCCATGCATTTTATGCATTGGTAAAAGCACTATGATGAAAAGTGTGATATGTTTTCAGGTATCTCCTATACTAATAGAGCCACATGCTCACCGGTTTGCCACATGATGTAGGCCTATGGACTGAACAAGAAACCATGACTTCTCCATGCATTTTATGCATTGGTAAAAGCACTATGATGAAAAGTGTGATATGTTTTCAGGTATCTCCTATACTAATAGAGCCACATGCTCACCGGTTTGCCACATGATGTAGGCCTATGGATTGAACAAGAAACCACCAAAAATTTTAACCAGTCATCGTTCTCACAACACTGAGGACCAGTCATTCGAAATGACTTCTCCATGCATTTTATGCATTGGTAAAAGCACTATGATGAAAAGTGTGATATGTTTTCAGGTATCTCCTATACTAATAGAGCCACATGCTCACCGGTTTGCCACATGATGTAGGCCTATGGACTGAACAAGAAACCACCAAAAATTTTAACCAGTCATCGTTCTCACAACACTGAGGACCAGTCATTCGAAATGACTTCTCCATGCATTTTATGCATTGGTAAAAGCACTATGATGAAAAGTGTGATATGTTTTCAGGTATCTCCTATACTAATAGAGCCACATGCTCACCGGTTTGCCACATGATGTAGGCCTATGGACTGAACAAGAAACCACCAAAAATTTTAACCAGTCATCGTTCTCACAACACTGAGGACCAGTCATTCGAAATGACTTCTCCATGCATTTTATGCATTGGTAAAAGCACTATGATGAAAAGTGATATGTTTTCAGGTATCTCCTATACTAATAGAGCCACATGCTCACCGGTTTGCCACATGATGTAGGCCTATGGACTGAACAAGAAACCACCAAAAATTTTAACCAGTCATCGTTCTCACAACACTGAGGACCAGTCATTCGAAATGACTTCTCCATGCATTTTATGCATTGGTAAAAGCACTATGATGAAAAGTGTGATATGTTTTCAGGTATCTCCTATACTAATAGAGCCACATGCTCACCGGTTTGCCACATGATGTAGGCCTATGGATTGAACAAGAAACCACCAAAAATTTTAACCAGTCATCGTTCTCACAACACTGAGGACCAGTCATTCGAAATGACTTCTCCATGCATTTTATGCATTGGTAAAAGCACTATGATGAAAAGTGTGATATGTTTTCAGGTATCTCCTATACTAATAGAGCCACATGCTCACCGGTTTGCCACATGATGTAGGCCTATGAACTGAACAAGAAACCACCAAAAATTTTAACCAGTCATCGTTCTCACAACACTGAGGACCAGTCATTCGAAATGACTTCTCCATGCATTTTATGCATTGGTAAAAGCACTATGATGAAAAGTGTGATATGTTTTCAGGTATCTCCTATACTAATAGAGCCACATGCTCACCGGTTTGCCACATGATGTAGGCCTATGGACTGAACAAGAAACCACCAAAAATTTTAACCAGTCATCGTTCTCACAACACTGAGGACCAGTCATTCGAAATGACTTCTCCATGCATTTTATGCATTGGTAAAAGCACTATGATGAAAAGTGTGATATGTTTTCAGGTATCTCCTATACTAATAGAGCCACATGCTCACCGGTTTGCCACATGATGTAGGCCTATGGACTGAACAAGAAACCATGACTGCTCCATGCATTTTATGCATTGGTAAAAGCACTATGATGAAAAGTGTGATATGTTTTCAGGTATCTCCTATACTAATAGAGCCACATGCTCACCGGTTTGCCACATGATGTAGGCCTATGGATTGAACAAGAAACCACCAAAAATTTTAACCAGTCATCGTTCTCACAACACTGAGGACCAGTCATTCGAAATGACTTCTCCATGCATTTTATGCATTGGTAAAAGCACTATGATGAAAAGTGTGATATGTTTTCAGGTATCTCCTATACTAATAGAGCCACATGCTCACCGGTTTGCCACATGATGTAGGCCTATGGACTGAACAAGAAACCACCAAAAATTTTAACCAGTCATCGTTCTCACAACACTGAGGACCAGTCATTCGAAATGACTTCTCCATGCATTTTATGCATTGGTAAAAGCACTATGATGAAAAGTGTGATATGTTTTCAGGTATCTCCTATACTAATAGAGCCACATGCTCACCGGTTTGCCACATGATGTAGGCCTATGGACTGAACAAGAAACCACCAAAAATTTTAACCAGTCATCGTTCTCACAACACTGAGGACCAGTCATTCGAAATGACTTCTCCATGCATTTTATGCATTGGTAAAAGCACTATGATGAAAAGTGTGATATGTTTTCAGGTATCTCCTATACTAATAGAGCCACATGCTCACCGGTTTGCCACATGATGTAGGCCTATGGACTGAACAAGAAACCACCAAAAATTTTAACCAGTCATCGTTCTCACAACACTGAGGACCAGTCATTCGAAATGACTTCTCCATGCATTTTATGCATTGGTAAAAGCACTATGATGAAAAGTGTGATATGTTTTCAGGTATCTCCTATACTAATAGAGCCACATGCTCACCGGTTTGCCACATGATGTAGGCCTATGGATTGAACAAGAAACCACCAAAAATTTTAACCAGTCATCGTTCTCACAACACTGAGGACCAGTCATTCGAAATGACTTCTCCATGCATTTTATGCATTGGTAAAAGCACTATGATGAAAAGTGTGATATGTTTTCAGGTATCTCCTATACTAATAGAGCCACATGCTCACCGGTTTGCCACATGATGTAGGCCTATGGACTGAACAAGAAACCACCAAAAATTTTAACCAGTCATCGTTCTCACAACACTGAGGACCAGTCATTCGAAATGACTTCTCCATGCATTTTAATGCATTGGTAAAAGCACTATGATGAAAAGTGTGATATGTTTTCAGGTATCTCCTATACTAATAGAGCCACATGCTCACCGGTTTGCCACATGATGTAGGCCTATGGACTGAACAAGAAACCACCAAAAATTTTAACCAGTCATCGTTCTCACAACACTGAGGACCAGTCATTCGAAATGACTTCTCCATGCATTTTATGCATTGGTAAAAGCACTATGATGAAAAGTGTGATATGTTTTCAGTTATCTCCTATACTAATAGAGCCACATGCTCACCGGTTTGCCACATGATGTAGGCCTATGGACTGAACAAGAAACCACCAAAAATTTTAACCAGTCATCGTTCTCACAACACTGAGGACCAGTCATTCGAAATGACTTCTCCATGCATTTTATGCATTGGTAAAAGCACTATGATGAAAAGTGTGATATGTTTTCAGGTATCTCCTATACTAATAGAGCCACATGCTCACCGGTTTGCCACATGATGTAGGCCTATGGACTCAACAAGAAACCACCAAAAATTTTAACCAGTCATCGTTCTCACAACACTGAGGACCAGTCATTCGAAATGACTTCTCCATGCATTTTATGCATTGGTAAAAGCACTATGATGAAAAGTGTGATATGTTTTCAGGTATCTCCTATACTAATAGAGCCACATGCTCACCGGTTTGCCACATGATGTAGGCCTATGGACTGAACAAGAAACCACCAAAAATTTTAACCAGTCATCGTTCTCACAACACTGAGGACCAGTCATTCGAAATGACTTCTCCATGCATTTTATGCATTGGTAAAAGCACTATGATGAAAAGTGTGATATGTTTTCAGGTATCTCCTATACTAATAGAGCCACATGCTCACCGGTTTGCCACATGATGTAGGCCTATGGACTGAACAAGAAACCACCAAAAATTTTAACCAGTCATCGTTCTCACAACACTGAGGACCAGTCATTCGAAATGACTTCTCCATGCATTTTATGCATTGGTAAAAGCACTATGATGAAAAGTGTGATATGTTTTCAGGTATCTCCTATACTAATAGAGCCACATGCTCACCGGTTTGCCACATGATGTAGGCCTATGGACTGAACAAGAAACCACCAAAAATTTTAACCAGTCATCGTTCTCACAACACTGAGAACCAGTCATTCGAAATGACTTCTCCATGCATTTTATGCATTGGTAAAAGCACTATGATGAAATGTGTGATATGTTTTCAGTTATCTCCTATACTAATAGAGCCACATGCTCACCGGTTTGCCACATGATGTAGGCCTATGGACTGAACAAGAAACCACCAAAAATTTTAACCAGTCATCGTTCTCACAACACTGAGGACCAGTCATTCGAAATGACTTCTCCATGCATTTTATGCATTGGTAAAAGCACTATGATGAAAAGTGTGATATGTTTTCATGTATCTCCTATACTAATAGAGCCACATGCTCACCGGTTTGCCACATGATGTAGGCCTATGGACTGAACAAGAAACCACCAAAAATATTAACCAGTCATCGTTCTCACAACACTGAGGACCAGTCATTCGAAATGACTTCTCCATGCATTTTATGCATTGGTAAAAGCACTATGATGAAAAGTGTGATATGTTTTCAGGTATCTCCTATACTAATAGAGCCACATGCTCACCGGTTTGCCACATGATGTAGGCCTATGGACTGAACAAGAAACCACCAAAAATTTTAACCAGTCATCGTTCTCACAACACTGAGGACCAGTCATTCGAAATGACTTCTCCATGCATTTTATGCACTGGTAAAAGCACTATGATGAAAAGTGTGATATGTTTTCAGGTATCTCCTATACTAATAGAGCCACATGCTCACCGGTTTGCCACATGATGTAGGCCTATGGACTGAACAAGAAACCACCAAAAATTTTAACCAGTCATCGTTCTCACAACACTGAGGACCAGTCATTCGAAATGACTTCTCCATGCATTTTATGCATTGGTAAAAGCACTATGATGAAAAGTGTGATATGTTTTCAGGTATCTCCTATACTAATAGAGCCACATGCTCACCGGTTTGCCACATGATGTAGGCCTATGGACTGAACAAGAAACCACCAAAAATTTTAACCAGTCATCATTCTCACAACACTGAGGACCAGTTATTCGAAATGAATTCTCCATGCATTTTATGCATTGGTAAAAGCACTATGATGAAAAGTGTGATATGTTTTCAGGTATCTCCTATACTAATAGAGCCACATGCTCACCGGTTTGCCACATGATGTAGGCCTATGGACTGAACAAGAAACCACCAAAAATTTTAACCAGTCATCGTTCTCACAACACTGAGGACCAGTCATTCGAAATGACTTCCCATTGCATTTTATGCATTGGTAAAAGCACTATGATGAAAAGTGTGATATGTTTTCAGGTATCTCCTATACTAATAGAGCCACATGCTCACCGGTTTGCCACATGATGTAGGCCTATGGACTGAACAAGAAACCACCAAAAATTTTAACCAGTCATCGTTCTCACAACACTGAGGACCAGTCATTCGAAATGACTTCTCCATGCATTTTATGCACTGGTAAAAGCACTATGATGAAAAGTGTGATATGTTTTCAGGTATCTCCTATACTAATAGAGCCACATGCTCACCGGTTTGCCACATGATGTAGGCCTATGGACTGAACAAGAAACCACCAAAAATTTTAACCAGTCATCATTCTCACAACACTGAGGACCAGTTATTCGAAATGACTTCTCCATGCATTTTATGCTTTGGTAAAAGCACTATGATGAAAAATGTGATATGTTTTCAGGTATCTCCTATACTAATAGAGCCACATGCTCATCGGTTTGCCGCATGATGTAGGCCTATGGACTGAACAAGAAACCACCAAAAATTTTAACCAGTCATCGTTCTCACAACACTGAGGACCAGTCATTCGAAATGACTTCTCCATGCATTTTATGCATTGGTAAAAGCACTATGATGAAAAGTGTGATATGTTTTCAGGTATCTCCTATACTAATAGAGCCACATGCTCACCGGTTTGCCACATGATGTAGGCCTATGGATTGAACAAGAAACCACCAAAAATTTTAACCAGTCATCGTTCTCACAACACTGAGGACCAGTCATTCGAAATGACTTCTCCATGCATTTTATGCATTGGTAAAAGCACTATGATGAAAAGTGTGATATGTTTTCAGGTATCTCCTATACTAATAGAGCCACATGCTCACCGGTTTGCCACATGATGTAGGCCTATGGACTGAACAAGAAACCACCAAAAATTTTAACCAGTCATCGTTCTCACAACACTGAGGACCAGTCATTCGAAATGACTTCTCCATGCATTTTATGCATTGGTAAAAGCACTATGATGAAAAGTGTGATATGTTTTCAGGTATCTCCTATACTAATAGAGCCACATGCTCACCGGTTTGCCACATGATGTAGGCCTATGGACTGAACAAGAAACCACCAAAAATTTTAACCAGTCATCGTTCTCACAACACTGAGGACCAGTCATTCGAAATGACTTCTCCATGCATTTTATGCATTGGTAAAAGCACTATGATGAAAAGTGTGATATGTTTTCAGTTATCTCCTATACTAATAGAGCCACATGCTCACCGGTTTGCCACATGATGTAGGCCTATGGACTGAACAAGAAACCACCAAAAATTTTAACCAGTCATCGTTCTCACAACACTGAGGACCAGTCATTCGAAATGACTTCTCCATGCATTTTATGCATTGGTAAAAGCACTATGATGAAAAGTGTGATATGTTTTCAGGTATCTCCTATACTAATAGAGCCACATGCTCACCGGTTTGCCACATGATGTAGGCCTATGGACTGAACAAGAAACCACCAAAAATTTTAACCAGTCATCGTTCTCACAACACTGAGGACCAGTCATTCGAAATGACTTCTCCATGCATTTTATGCATTGGTAAAAGCACTATGATGAAAAGTCTGATATGTTTTCATGTATCTCCTATACTAATAGAGCCACATGCTCACCGGTTTGCCACATGATGTAGGCCTATGGACTGAACAAGAAACCACCAAAAATTTTAACCAGTCATCGTTCTCACAACACTGAGGACCAGTCATTCGAAATGACTTCTCCATGCATTTTATGCATTGGTAAAAGCACTATGATGAAAAGTGTGATATGTTTTCAGGTATCTCCTATACTAATAGAGCCACATGCTCACCGGTTTGCCACATGATGTAGGCCTATGGACT
>NW_027194589.1:0-82256 GCF_032444005.1 Ranitomeya imitator
CCATGCATTTTATGCATTGTGTAAAAGCCCTATGATGAAAAGTGGTGATTGTTTTCAGGTTCTCCTATACTAATAGAGCCACAGCTCACCGGTTTAGCCACATGATAGTAGGCCCTATGGACTGAACAAGAAACCCACCAAAAATTTTAACCATTCATCGTTCTCACAACACTGAGTACGCATCATTCGAAATGACTTCTCCCATGCATTTTATGCATTGGTAAAAGCACTATGATGAAAAGTGTGATATGTTTTCAGGTATCTCCTATACTAATAGAGCCACATGCTCACCGGTTTGCCACATGATGTAGGGCCTATGGACTGAACAAGAAACCACCAAAAATTTTAACCAGTCATCGTTCTCACAACACTGAGGACCAGTCATTCGCAAAAGACTTCTCCATGCATTTTATGCATTGGTAAAAGCACTATGATGAAAAGTGTGATATGTTTTCAGGTATCTCCTATACTAATAGAGCCACATGCTCACCGGTTTGCCACATGATGTAGGCCTATGGACTGAACAAGAAACCCACCAAAATTTTAACCAGTCATCGTTCTCACAACACTGAGGACCAGTCATTCGAAATGACTTCTCCATGCATTTTATGCATTGGTAAAAGCACTATGATGAAAAGTGTGATATGTTTTCAGGTATCTCCTATACTAATAGAGCCACATGCTCACCGGTTTGCCACATGATGTAGGCCTATGGACCTGAACAAGAATACCACCAAAAATTTTAACCAGTCATCGTTCTCACAACACTGAGGACCAGTCATTCGAAATGACTTCTCCATGCATTTTATGCATTGGTAAAAGCACTATGATGAAAAGTGTGATATGTTTTCAGGTTATCTCCTATACTAATAGAGCCACATGCTCACCGGTTTGCCACATGATGTAGGCCAATGGACTGAACAAGAACCACCAAAAATTTTAACCAGTCATCGTTCTCACAACACTGAGGACCAGTCATTCGAAATGACTTCTCCATGCATTTTATGCATTGGTAAAAGCACTATGATGAAAAGTGTGATATGTTTTCAGGTATCTCCTATACTAATAGAGCCACATGCTCACCGGTTTGCCACATGATGTAGGCCTATGGACTGAACAAGAAAACCACCAAAAATTTTAACCAGTCATCGTTCTCACAACACTGAGGACCAGTCATTCGAAATGACTTCTCCATGCATTTTATGCATTGGTAAAAGCACTATGATGAAAAGTGTGATATGTTTTCAGGTATCTCCTATACTAATAGAGCCACATGCTCACCGGTTTGCCACATGATGTAGGCCTATGGACTGAACAAGAAACCACCCAAAAATTTTAACCAGTCATCGTTCTCACAACACTGAGGACCAGTCATTTGAAATGACTTCTCCATGCATTTTATGCATTGGTAAATGCACTATGATGAAAAGTGTGATATGTTTTCAGGTATCTCCTAATACTAATAGAGCCACATGCTCACCGGTTTGCCACATGATGTAGGCCTATGGACTGAACAAGAAACCACCAAAAATTTTAACCAGTCATCGTTCTCACAACACTGAGGACCAGTCATTCGAAATGACTTCTCCATGCATTTTATGCATTGGTAAAAGCACTATGATGAAAAGTGTGATATGTTTTCAGGTATCTCCCTATACTAATAGAGCCACATGCTCACCGGTTTGCCACATGATGTAGGCCTATGGAACTGAACAAGAAACCACCAAAAATTTTAACCAGTCATCGTTCTCACAACACTGAGGACCAGTCATTCGAAATGACTTCTCCATGCATTTTATGCATTGGTAAAAGCACTATGATGAAAAGTGTGATATGTTTTCAGGTATCTCCTATACTAATAGAGCCACATGCTCACCGGTTTGCCACATGATGTAGGCCTATGGACTGAACAAGAAACCACCAAAAATTTTAACCAGTCCATCGTTCTCACAACACTGAGGACCAGTCATTCGAAATGACTTCTCCATGCATTTTATGCATTGGTAAAAGCACTATGATGAAAAGTCGTGATATGTTTTCAGGTATCTCCTATACTAATAGAGCACATGCTCACGGTTTGCCACATGATGTAGGCCTATGGACTGAACAAGAAACCACCAAAATTTTAACCAGTCATCGTTCTCACAACACTGAGGACCAGTCATTCGAAATGACTTCTCATGCATTTTATGCATTGGTAAAAGCACTATGATGAAAAGTGTGATATGTTTTCAGGTATCTCCTATACTAATAGAGCCACATGCTCACCGGTTTGCCACATGATGTAGGCCTATGGACTGAACAAGAAACCACCAAAAATTTTAACCAGTCATCGTTCTCACAACACTGAGGACCAGTCATTCGAAATGACTTCTCCATGCATTTTATGCATTGGTAAAAAGCACTATGATGAAAAGTGTGATATGTTTTCAGGTATCTCCTATACTAATAGAGCCACATGCTCACCGGTTTTGCCACATGATGTAGGCCTATGGACTGAACAAGAAACCACCAAAATTTTAACCAGTCATCGTTCTCACAACACTGAGGACCAGTCATTCGAAATGACTTCTCCATGCATTTTATGCATTGGTAAAATGCACTATGATGAAAAGTGTGATATGTTTTCAGGTATCTCCTATACTAATAGAGCCACATGCTCACCGGTTTGCCACATGATGTAGGCCTATGGACTGAACAAGAAACCACCAAAAATTTTAACCAGTCATCGTTCTCACAACACTGAGGACCAGTCATTCGAAATGACTTCTCCATGCATTTTTATGCATTGGTAAAAGCACTATGATGAAAAGTGTGATATGTTTTCAGGTATCTCCTATACTAATAGAGCCACATGCTCACCGGTTTGCCACATGATGTAGGCCTATGGACTGAACAAGAAACCACCAAAAATTTTAACCAGTCATCGTTCTCACAACACTGAGGACCAGTCATTCGAAATGACTTCTCCATGCATTTTATGCATTGGTAAAAGCACTATGATGAAAAGTGTGATATGTTTTCAGGTATCTCCTATACTAATAGAGCCACATGCTCACCGGTTTGCCACATGATGTAGGCCTATGGACTGAACAAGAAACCACCAAAAATTTTAACCAGTCATCGTTCTCACAACACTGAGGACCAGTCATTCGAAATGACTTCTCCATGCATTTTATGCATTGGTAAAAGCACTATGATGAAAAGTGTGATATGTTTTCAGGTATCTCCTATACTAATAGAGCCACATGCTCACCGGTTTGCCACATGATGTAGGCCTATGGACTGAACAAGAAACCACCAAAAATTTTAACCAGTCATCGTTCTCACAACACTGAGGACCAGTCATTCGAAATGACTTCTCCATGCATTTTATGCATTGGTAAAAGCACTATGATGAAAAGTGTGATATGTTTTCAGGTATCTCCTATACTAATAGAGCCACATGCTCACCGGTTTGCCACATGATGTAGGCCTATGGACTGAACAAGAAAACCACCAAAAATTTTAACCAGTCATCGTTCTCACAACACTGAGGACCAGTCATTCGAAATGACTTCTCCATGCATTTTATGCATTGGTAAAAGCACTATGATGAAAAGTGTGATATGTTTTCAGGTATCTCCTATACTAATAGAGCCACATGCTCACCGGTTTGCCACATGATGTAGGCCTATGGACTGAACAAGAAACCACCAAAAATTTTAACCAGTCATCGTTCTCACAACACTGAGGACCAGTCATTCGAAATGACTTCTCCATGCATTTTATGCATTGGTAAAAGCACTATGATGAAAAGTGTGATATGTTTTCAGGTATCTCCTATACTAATAGAGCCACATGCTCACCGGTTTGCCACATGATGTAGGCCTATGGACTGAACAAGAAACCACCAAAATTTAACCAGTCATCGTTCTCACAACACTGAGGACCAGTCATTCGAAATGACTTCTCCATGCATTTTATGCATTGGTAAAAGCACTATGATGAAAAGTGTGATATGTTTTCAGGTATCTCCTATACTAATAGAGCCACATGCTCACCGGTTTGCCACATGATGTAGGCCTATGGACTGAACAAGAAACCACCAAAAATTTTAACCAGTCATCGTTCTCACAACACTGAGGACCAGTCATTCGAAATGACTTCTCCATGCATTTTATGCATTGGTAAAAGCACTATGATGAAAAGTGTGATATGTTTTCAGGTATCTCCTATACTAATAGAGCCACATGCTCACCGGTTTGCCACATGATGTAGGCCTATGGACTGAACAAGAAACCACCAAAAATTTTAACCAGTCATCGTTCTCACAACACTGAGGACCAGTCATTCGAATGACTTCTCCATGCATTTTATGCATTGGTAAAAGCACTATGATGAAAAGTGTGATATGTTTTCAGGTATCTCCTATACTAATAGAGCCACATGCTCACCGGTTTGCCACATGATGTAGGCTATGGACTGAACAAGAAACCACCAAAAATTTTAACCAGTCATCGTTCCTCACAACACTGAGGACCAGTCATTCGAAATGACTTCTCCATGCATTTTATGCATTGGTAAAAGCACTATGATGAAAAGTGTGATATGTTTTCAGGTATCTCCTATACTAATAGAGCCACATGCTCACCGGTTTGCCACATGATGTAGGCCTATGGACTGAACAAGAAACCACCAAAAATTTTAACCAGTCATCGTTCTCACAACACTGAGGACCAGTCATTCGAAATGACTTCTCCATGCATTTTATGCATTGGTAAAAGCACTATGATGAAAAGTGTGATATGTTTTCAGGTATCTCCTATACTAATAGAGCCACATGCTCACCGGTTTGCCACATGATGTAGGCCTATGGACTGAACAAGAAACCACCAAAAATTTTAACCAGTCATCGTTCTCACAACACTGAGGACCAGTCATTCGAAATGACTTCTCCATGCATTTTATGCATTGGTAAAAGCACTATGATGAAAAGTGTGATATGTTTTCAGGTATCTCCTATACTAATAGAGCCACATGCTCACCGGTTTGCCACATGATGTAGGCCTATGGACTGAACAAGAAACCACCAAAAATTTTAACCAGTCATCGTTCTCACAACACTGAGGACCAGTCATTCGAAATGACTTCTCCATGCATTTTATGCATTGGTAAAAGCACTATGATGAAAAGTGTGATATGTTTTCAGGTATCTCCCTATACTAATAGAGGCCACATGCTCACCGGTTTGCCACATGATGTAGGGCTATGGACTGAACAAGAAACCACCAAAAATTTTAACCAGTCATCGTTCTCACAACACTGAGGACCAGTCATTCGAAATGACTTCTCCATGCATTTATGCATTGGTAAAAGCACTATGATGAAAAGTGTGATATGTTTTCAGGTATCTCCTATACTAATAGTAGCCACATGCTCACCGGTTTGCCACATGATGTAGGCCTATGGACTGAACAAGAAACCACCAAAAATTTTAACCAGTCATCGTTCTCACAACACTGAGGACCAGTCATTCGAAATGACTTCTCCATGCATTTATGCATTGGTAAAAGCACTATGATGAAAAGTGTGATATGTTTTCAGGTATCTCCTATACTAATAGAGCCACATGCTCACCGGTTTGCCACATGATGTAGGCCTATGGACTGAACAAGAAACCACCAAAAATTTTAACCAGTCATCGTTCTCACAACACTGAGGACCAGTCATTCGAAATGACTTCTCCATGCATTTTATGCATTGGTAAAAGCACTATGATGAAAAGTGTGATATGTTTTCAGGTATCTCCTATACTAATAGAGCCACATGCTCACCGGTTTGCCACATGATGTAGGCCTATGGACTGAACAAGAAACCACCAAAATTTTAACCAGTCATCGTTCTCACAACACTGAGGACCAGTCATTCGAAATGACTTCTCCATGCATTTTATGCATTGGTAAAAGCACTATGATGAAAAGTGTGATATGTTTTCAGGTATCTCCTATACTAATAGAGCCACATGCTCACCGGTTTGCCACATGATGTAGGCCTATGGACTGAACAAGAAACCACCAAAATTTTAACCAGTCATCGTTCTCACAACACTGAGGACCAGTCATTCGAAATGACTTCTCCATGCATTTTATGCATTGGTAAAAGCACTATGATGAAAAGTGTGATATGTTTTCAGGTATCTCCTATACTAATAGAGCCACATGCTCACCGGTTTGCCACATGATGTAGGCCATGGACTGAACAAGAAACCACCAAAAATTTAACCAGTCATCGTTCTCACAACACTGAGGGACCAGTCATTCGAAATGACTTCTCCATGCATTTTATGCATTGGTAAAAGCACTATGATGAAAAGTGTGATATGTTTTCAGGTATCTCCTATACTAATAGAGTCCACATGCCTCACCGGTTTGCCACATGATGTAGGCCCATGGACTGAACAAGAAACCACCAAAAATTTTAACCAGTCATCGTTCTCACAACACTGAGGACCAGTCATTCAAATGACTTCTCCACTGCATTTTATGCATTGGTAAAAGCACTATGATGAAAAGTTTGATATGTTTTCAGGTATCTCCTATACTAATAGAGCACATGCTCACCGGTTTGCCACATGATGTAGGCCTATGGACTGAACAAGAAACCACCAAAAATTTAACCAGTCATCGTTCTCACAACACTGAGGACCAGTCATTCGAAATGACTTCTCCATGCATTTTATGCATTGGTAAAAGCACTATGATGAAAAGTGTGATATGTTTTCAGGTATCTCCTATACTAATAGAGCCACATGCTCACCGGTTTGCCACATGATGTAGGCCTATGGTACTGAACAAGAAACCACCAAAAATTTTAACCAGTCATCGTTCTCACAACACTGAGGACCAGTCATTCGAAATGACTTCTCCATGCATTTTATGCATTGGTAAAAGCACTATGATGAAAAGTGTGATATGTTTTCAGGTATCTCCTATACTAATAGAGCCACATGCTCACCGGTTTGCCACATGATGTAGGCCCTATGGACTGAACAAGAAACCACCAAAAATTTTAACCAGTCATCGTTCTCACAACACTGAGGACCAGTCATTCGAAATGACTTCTCCATGCATTTTATGCATTGGTAAAAGCACTATGATGAAAGTGTGATATGTTTTCAGATATCTCCTATACTAATAGAGCCACATGCTCACCGGTTTTGCCACATGATGTAGGCCTATGGACTGAACAAGAAACCACCAAAAATTTAACCAGTCATCGTTCTCACAACACTGAGGACCAGTCATTCGAAATGACTTCTCCATGCATTTTATGCATTGGTAAAAGCACTATGATGAAAAGTGTGATATGTTTTCAGGTATCTCCTATACTAATTGAGCCACATGCTCACCGGTTTGCCACATGATGTAGGCCTATGGACTGAACAAGAAACCACCAAAAATTTTAACCAGTCATCGTTCTCACAACACTGAGGACCAGTCATTCGAAATGACTTCTCCATGCATTTTATGCATTGGTAAAGCACTATGATGAAAAGTGTGATATGTTTTCAGGTATCTCCTATACTAATAGAGCCACATGCTCACCGGTTTGCCACATGATGTAGGCCCATGGACTGAACAAGAACCAAAACCACCAAAAATTTTAACCAGTCATCGTTCTCACAACACTGAGGACCAGTCATTCGAAATGACTTCTCCATGCATTTTATGCATTGGTAAAAGCACTATGATGAAAAGTGTGATATGTTTTCAGGTATCTCCTATACTAATAGAGCCACATGCTCACCGGTTTGCCACATGATGTAGGCCTATGGACTGAACAAGAAACCACCAAAAATTTTAACCAGTCATCGTTCTCACAACACTGAGGACCAGTCATTCGAAATGACTTCTCCATGCATTTTATGCATTGGTAAAAGCACTATGATGAAAAGTGTGATATGTTTTCAGGTATCTCCTATACTAATAGAGCCACATGCTCACCGGTTTGCCACATGATGTAGGCCTATGGACTGAACAAGAAACCACCAAAAATTTTAACCAGTCATCGTTCTCACAACACTGAGGACCAGTCATTCGAAATGACTTCTCCATGCATTTTATGCATTGGTAAAAGCACTATGATGAAAAGTGTGATATGTTTTCAGGTATCTCCTATACTAATAGAGCCACATGCTCACCGGTTTGCCACATGATGTAGGCCTATGGACTGAACAAGAAACCACCAAAAATTTTAACCAGTCATCGTTCTCACAACACTGAGGACCAGTCATTCGAAATGACTTCTCCATGCATTTTATGCATTGGTAAAAGCACTATGATGAAAAGTGTGATATGTTTTCAGGTATCTCCTATACTAATAGAGCCACATGCTCACCGGTTTGCCACATGATGTAGGCCCATGGACTGAACAAGAAACCACCAAAAATTTTAACCAGTCATCGTTCTCACAACACTGAGGACCAGTCATTCGAAATGACTTCTCCATGCATTTTATGCATTGGTAAAAGCACTATGATGAAAAGTGTGATATGTTTTCAGGTATCTCCTATACTAATAGAGTCACATGCTCACCGGTTTGCCACATGATGTAGGCCCATGGACTGAACAAGAAACCACCAAAAATTTTAACCAGTCATCGTTCTCACAACACTGAGGACCAGTCATTCGAAATGACTTCTCCATGCATTTTATGCATTGGTAAAAGCACTATGATGAAAAGTGTGATATGTTTTCAGGTATCTCCTATACTAATAGAGCCACATGCTCACCGGTTTGCCACATGATGTAGGGCTATGGACTGAACAAGAAACCACCAAAAATTTTAACCAGTCATCGTTCTCACAACACTGAGGACCAGTCATTCGAAATGACTTCTCCATGCATTTTATGCATTGGTAAAAGCACTATGATGAAAAGTGTGATATGTTTTCAGGTATCTCCTATACTAATAGTACCACATGCTCACCGGTTTGCCACATGATGTAGGCCTATGGACTGAACAAGAAACCACCAAAAATTTTAACCAGTCATCGTTCTCACAACACTGAGGACCAGTCATTCGAAATGACTTCTCCATGCATTTTATGCATTGGTAAAAGCACTATGATGAAAAGTGTGATATGTTTTCAGGTATCTCCTATACTAATAGAGCCACATGCTCACCGGTTTGCCACATGATGTAGGCCTATGGACTGAACAAGAAACCACCAAAATTTTAACCAGTCATCGTTCTCACAACACTGAGGACCAGTCATTCGAAATGACTTCTCCATGCATTTTATGCATTGGTAAAAGCACTATGATGAAAAGTGTGATATGTTTTCAGGTATCTCCTATACTAATAGAGCCACATGCTCACCGGTTTGCCACATGATGTAGGCCTATGGACTGAACAAGAAACCACCAAAAATTTTAACCAGTCATCGTTCTCACAACACTGAGGACCAGTCATTCGAAATGACTTCTCCATGCATTTTATGCATTGGTAAAAGCACTATGATGAAAAGTGTGATATGTTTTCAGGTATCTCCTATACTAATAGAGCCACATGCTCACCGGTTTGCCACATGATGTAGGCCTATGGACTGAACAAGAAACCACCAAAAATTTTAACCAGTCATCGTTCTCACAACACTGAGGACCAGTCATTCGAAATGACTTCTCCATGCATTTTATGCATTGGTAAAAGCACTATGATGAAAAGTGTGATATGTTTTCAGGTATCTCCTATACTAATAGAGCCACATGCTCACCGGTTTGCCACATGATGTAGGCCCATGGACTGAACAAGAAACCACCAAAAATTTTAACCAGTCATCGTTCTCACAACACTGAGGACCAGTCATTCGAAATGACTTCTCCATGCATTTTATGCATTGGTAAAAGCACTATGATGAAAAGTGTGATATGTTTTCAGGTATCTCCTATACTAATAGAGTCACATGCTCACCGGTTTGCCACATGATGTAGGCCCATGGACTGAACAAGAAACCACCAAAAATTTTAACCAGTCATCGTTCTCACAACACTGAGGACCAGTCATTCAAATTGACTTCTCCATGCATTTTATGCATTGGTAAAAGCACTATGATGAAAAGTGTGATATGTTTTCAGGTATCTCCTATACTAATAGAGCCACATGCTCACCGGTTTGCCACATGATGTAGGCCTATGGACTGAACAAGAAACCACCAAAATTTTAACCAGTCATCGTTCTCACAACACTGAGGACCAGTCATTCGAAATGACTTCTCCATGCATTTTATGCATTGGTAAAAGCACTATGATGAAAAGTGTGATATGTTTTCAGGTATCTCCTATACTAATAGAGCCACATGCTCACCGGTTTGCCACATGATGTAGGCCTATGGACTGAACAAGAAACCACCAAAAATTTTAACCAGTCATCGTTCTCACAACACTGAGGACCAGTCATTCGAAATGACTTCTCCATGCATTTTATGCATTGGTAAAAGCACTATGATGAAAAGTGTGATATGTTTTCAGGTATCTCCTATACTAATAGAGCCACATGCTCACCGGTTTGCCACATGATGTAGGCCCATGGACTGAACAAGAAACCACCAAAAATTTTAACCAGTCATCGTTCTCACAACACTGAGGACCAGTCATTCGAAATGACTTCTCCATGCATTTTCTGCATTGGTAAAAGCACTATGATGAAAAGTGTGATATGTTTTCAGATATCTCCTATACTAATAGAGCCACATGCTCACCGGTTTGCCACATGATGTAGGCCTATGGACTGAACAAGAAACCACCAAAAATTTTAACCAGTCATCGTTCTCACAACACTGAGGACCAGTCATTCGAAATGACTTCTCCATGCATTTTATGCATTGGTAAAAGCACTATGATGAAAAGTGTGATATGTTTTCAGGTATCTCCTATACTAATAGAGCCACATGCTCACCGGTTTGCCACATGATGTAGGCCTATGGACTGAACAAGAAACCACCAAAAATTTTAACCAGTCATCGTTCTCACAACACTGAGGACCAGTCATTCGAAATGACTTCTCCATGCATTTTATGCATTGGTAAAAGCACTATGATGAAAAGTGTGATATGTTTTCAGGTATCTCCTATACTAATAGAGCCACATGCTCACCGGTTTGCCACATGATGTAGGCCCATGGACTGAACAAGAAACCACCAAAAATTTTAACCAGTCATCGTTCTCACAACACTGAGGACCAGTCATTCGAAATGACTTCTCCATGCATTTTATGCATTGGTAAAAGCACTATGATGAAAAGTGTGATATGTTTTCAGGTATCTCCTATACTAATAGAGCCACATGCTCACCGGTTTGCCACATGATGTAGGCCTATGGACTGAACAAGAAACCACCAAAAATTTTAACCAGTCATCGTTCTCACAACACTGAGGACCAGTCATTCGAAATGACTTCTCCATGCATTTTATGCATTGGTAAAAGCACTATGATGAAAAGTGTGATATGTTTTCAGGTATCTCCTATACTAATAGAGCCACATGCTCACCGGTTTGCCACATGATGTAGGCCTATGGACTGAACAAGAAACCACCAAAAATTTTAACCAGTCATCGTTCTCACAACACTGAGGACCAGTCATTCGAAATGACTTCTCCATGCATTTTATGCATTGGTAAAAGCACTATGATGAAAAGTGTGATATGTTTTCAGGTATCTCCTATACTAATAGAGCCACATGCTCACCGGTTTGCCACATGATGTAGGCCTATGGACTGAACAAGAAACCACCAAAAATTTTAACCAGTCATCGTTCTCACAACACTGAGGACCAGTCATTCGAAATGACTTCTCCATGCATTTTATGCATTGGTAAAAGCACTATGATGAAAAGTGTGATATGTTTTCAGGTATCTCCTATACTAATAGAGCCACATGCTCACCGGTTTGCCACATGATGTAGGCCCATGGACTGAACAAGAAACCACCAAAAATTTTAACCAGTCATCGTTCTCACAACACTGAGGACCAGTCATTCGAAATGACTTCTCCATGCATTTTATGCATTGGTAAAAGCACTATGATGAAAAGTGTGATATGTTTTCAGGTATCTCCTATACTAATAGAGTCACATGCTCACCGGTTTGCCACATGATGTAGGCCCATGGACTGAACAAGAAACCACCAAAAATTTTAACCAGTCATCATTCTCACAACACTGAGGACCAGTCATTCGAATTGACTTCTCCATGCATTTTATGCATTGGTAAAAGCACTATGATGAAAAGTGTGATATGTTTTCAGGTATCTCCTATACTAATAGAGCCACATGCTCACCGGTTTGCCACATGATGTAGGCCTATGGACTGAACAAGAAACCACCAAAATTTTAACCAGTCATCGTTCTCACAACACTGAGGACCAGTCATTCGAAATGACTTCTCCATGCATTTTATGCATTGGTAAAAGCACTATGATGAAAAGTGTGATATGTTTTCAGGTATCTCCTATACTAATAGAGCCACATGCTCACCGGTTTGCCACATGATGTAGGCCTATGGACTGAACAAGAAACCACCAAAAATTTTAACCAGTCATCGTTCTCACAACACTGAGGACCAGTCATTCGAAATGACTTCTCTATGCATTTTATGCATTGGTAAAAGCACTATGATGAAAAGTGTGATATGTTTTCAGGTATCTCCTATACTAATAGAGCCACATGCTCACCGGTTTGCCACATGATGTAGGCCCATGGACTGAACAAGAAACCACCAAAAATTTTAACCAGTCATCGTTCTCACAACACTGAGGACCAGTCATTCGAAATGACTTCTCCATGCATTTTCTGCATTGCTAAAAGCACTATGATGAAAAGTGTGATATGTTTTCAGATATCTCCTATACTAATAGAGCCACATGCTCACCGGTTTGCCACATGATGTAGGCCTATGGACTGAACAAGAAACCACCAAAAATTTTAACCAGTCATCGTTCTCACAACACTGAGGACCAGTCATTCGAAATGACTTCTCCATGCATTTTATGCATTGGTAAAAGCACTATGATGAAAAGTGTGATATGTTTTCAGGTATCTCCTATACTAATAGAGCCACATGCTCACCGGTTTGCCACATGATGTAGGCCTATGGACTGAACAAGAAACCACCAAAAATTTTAACCAGTCATCGTTCTCACAACACTGAGGACCAGTCATTCGAAAAGACTTCTCCATGCATTTTATGCATTGGTAAAAGCACTATGATGAAAAGTGTGATATGTTTTCAGGTATCTCCTATACTAATAGAGCCACATGCTCACTGGTTTGCCACATGATGTAGGCCTATGGACTGAACAAGAAACCACCAAAAATTTTAACCAGTCATCGTTCTCACAACACTGAGGACCAGTCATTCGAAATGACTTCTCCATGCATTTTATGCATTGGTAAAAGCACTATGATGAAAAGTGTGATATGTTTTCAGGTATCTCCTATACTAATAGAGCCACATGCTCACCGGTTTGCCACATGATGTAGGCCTATGGACTGAACAAGAAACCACCAAAAATTTTAACCAGTCATCGTTCTCACAACACTGAGGACCAGTCATTCGAAATGACTTCTCCATGCATTTTATGCATTGGTAAAAGCACTATGATGAAAAGTGTGATATGTTTTCAGGTATCTCCTATACTAATAGAGCCACATGCTCACCGGTTTGCCACATGATGTAGGCCAATGGACTGAACAAGAAACCACCAAAAATTTTAACCAGTCATCGTTCTCACAACACTGAGGACCAGTCATTCGAAATGACTTCTCCATGCATTTTATGCATTGGTAAAAGCACTATGATGAAAAGTGTGATATGTTTTCAGGTATCTCCTATACTAATAGAGCCACATGCTCACCGGTTTGCCACATGATGTAGGCCTATGGACTGAACAAGAAACCACCAAAAATTTTAACCAGTCATCGTTCTCACAACACTGAGGACCAGTCATTCGAAATGACTTCTCCATGCATTTTATGCATTGGTAAAAGCACTATGATGAAAAGTGTGATATGTTTTCAGGTATCTCCTATACTAATAGAGCCACATGCTCACCGGTTTGCCACATGATGTAGGCCTATGGACTGAACAAGAAACCACCAAAAATTTTAACCAGTCATCGTTCTCACAACACTGAGGACCAGTCATTCGAAATGACTTCTCCATGCATTTTATGCATTGGTAAAAGCACTATGATGAAAAGTGTGATATGTTTTCAGGTATCTCCTATACTAATAGAGCCACATGCTCACCGGTTTGCCACATGATGTAGGCCTATGGACTGAACAAGAAACCACCAAAAATTTTAACCAGTCATCGTTCTCACAACACTGAGGACCAGTCATTCGAAATGACTTCTCCATGCATTTTATGCATTGGTAAAAGCACTATGATGAAAAGTGTGATATGTTTTCAGGTATCTCCTATACTAATAGAGCCACATGCTCACCGGTTTGCCACATGATGTAGGCCTATGGACTGAACAAGAAACCACCAAAAATTTTAACCAGTCATCGTACTCACAACACTGAGGACCAGTCATTCGAAATGACTTCTCCATGCATTTTATGCATTGGTAAAAGCACTATGATGAAAAGTGTGATATGTTTTCAGGTATCTCCTATACTAATAGAGCCACATGCTCACCGGTTTGCCACATGATGTAGGCCTATGGACTGAACAAGAAACCACCAAAAATTTTAACCAGTCATCGTTCTCACAACACCGAGGACCAGTCATTCGAAATGACTTCTCCATGCATTTTATGCATTGGTAAAAGCACTATGATGAAAAGTGTGATATGTTTTCAGGTATCTCCTATACTAATAGAGCCACATGCTCACCGGTTTGCCACATGATGTAGGCCCATGGACTGAACAAGAAACCACCAAAAATGTTAACCAGTCATCGTTCTCACAACACTGAGGACCAGTCATTCGAAATGACTTCTCCATGCATTTTATGCATTGGTAAAAGCACTATGATGAAAAGTGTGATATGTTTTCAGGTATCTCCTATACTAATAGAGCCACATGCTCACCGGTTTGCCACATGATGTAGGCCTATGGACTGAACAAGAAACCACCAAAAATTTTAACCAGTCATCGTTCTCACAACACTGAGGACCAGTCATTTGAAATGACTTCTCCATGCATTTTATGCATTGGTAAATGCACTATGATGAAAAGTGTGATATGTTTTCAGGTATCTCCTATACTAATAGAGCCACATGCTCACCGGTTTGCCACATGATGTAGGCCTATGGACTGAACAAGAAACCACCAAAAATTTTAACCAGTCATCGTTCTCACAACACTGAGGACCAGTCATTCGAAATGACTTCTCCATGCATTTTATGCATTGGTAAAAGCACTATGATGAAAAGTGTGATATGTTTTCAGGTATCTCCTATACTAATAGAGCCACATGCTCACCGGTTTGCCACATGATGTAGGCCTATGGACTGAACAAGAAACCACCAAAAATTTTAACCAGTCATCGTTCTCACAACACTGAGGACCAGTCATTCGAAATGACTTCTCCATGCATTTTATGCATTGGTAAAAGCACTATGATGAAAAGTGTGATATGTTTTCAGGTATCTCCTATACTAATAGAGCCACATGCTCACCGGTTTGCCACATAATGTAGGCCTATGGACTGAACAAGAAACCACCAAAAATTTTAACCAGTCATCGTTCTCACAACACTGAGGACCAGTCATTCGAAATGACTTCTCCATGCATTTTATGCATTGGTAAAAGCACTATGATGAAAAGTGTGATATGTTTTCAGGTATCTCCTATACTAATAGAGCCACATGCTCACCGGTTTGCCACATGATGTAGGCCTATGGACTGAACAAGAAACCACCAAAAATTTTAACCAGTCATCGTTCTCACAACACTGAGGACCAGTCATTCGAAATGACTTCTCCATGCATTTTATGCATTGGTAAAAGCACTATGATGAAAAGTGTGATATGTTTTCAGGTATCTCCTATACTAATAGAGCCACATGCTCACCGGTTTGCCACATGATGTAGGCCTATGGACTGAACAAGAAACCACCAAAAATTTTAACCAGTCATCGTTCTCACAACACTGAGGACCAGTCATTCGAAATGACTTCTCCATGCATTTTATGCATTGGTAAAAGCACTATGATGAAAAGTGTGATATGTTTTCAGGTATCTCCTATACTAATAGAGCCACATGCTCACCGGTTTGCCACATGATGTAGGCCTATGGACTGAACAAGAAACCACCAAAAATTTTAACCAGTCATCGTTCTCACAACACTGAGGACCAGTCATTCGAAATGACTTCTCCATGCATTTTATGCCTTGGTAAAAGCACTATGATGAAAAGTGTGATATGTTTTCAGGTATCTCCTATACTAATAGAGCCACATGCTCACCGGTTTGCCACATGATGTAGGCCTATGGACTGAACAAGAAACCACCAAAAATTTTAACCAGTCATCGTTCTCACAACACTGAGGACCAGTCATTCGAAATGACTTCTCCATGCATTTTATGCATTGGTAAATGCACTATGATGAAAAGTGTGATATGTTTTCAGGTATCTCCTATACTAATAGAGCCACATGCTCACCGGTTTGCCACATGATGTAGGCCTATGGACTGAACAAGAAACCACCAAAAATTTTAACCAGTCATCGTTCTCACAACACTGAGGACCAGTCATTCGAAATGACTTCACCATGCATTTTATGCATTGGTAAAAGCACTATGATGAAAAGTGTGATATGTTTTCAGGTATCTCCTATACTAATAGAGCCACATGCTCACCGGTTTGCCACATGATGTAGGCCTATGGACTGAACAAGAAACCACCAAAAATTTTAACCAGTCATCGTTCTCACAACACTGAGGACCAGTCATTCGAAATGACTTCTCCATGAATTTTATGCATTGGTAAAAGCACTATGATGAAAAGTGTGATATGTTTTCAGGTATCTCCTATACTAATAGAGCCACATGCTCACCGGTTTGCCACATGATGTAGGCCTATGGACTGAACAAGAAACCACCAAAAATTTTAACCAGTCATCGTTCTCACAACACTGAGGACCAGTCATTCGAAATGACTTCTCCATGCATTTTATGCATTGGTAAAAGCACTATGATGAAAAGTGTGATATGTTTTCAGGTATCTCCTATACTAATAGAGCCACATGCTCACCGGTTTGCCACATGATGTAGGCCTATGGACTGAACAAGAAACCACCAAAAATTTTAACCAGTCATCGTTCTCACAACACTGAGGACTGTTATGGCTGGCAATCAGGCAACACAGCGTGCAGTAATCAGCGCACATACAGAGATCTGGCAAAAACCCAAAACAATAGGACGAGCTCTGAGACGTGGAATCTCTGTAGACTGCAGTACCTGAACTGTCCTCACACAACTGGAAGCAGCAGTGGATTGCGCCTATCACTACCTATGCAACTCGGCACTGCCTGAGGAGCTGACTAGCCTGAAGATAGAAATACAAGCCTGACTTACCTCAGAGAAATACCCCAAAGGAATAGGCAGCCCCCACATATAATGACTGTTAGCAAGATGAAAAGACAAACGTAGGAATGAAATAGATTCAGCAAAGTGAGGCCCGATATTCTAGACAGAGCGAGGATAGCAAAGAGAACTATGCAGTCTACAAAAAACCCTAAAACGAAAACCACGCAAAGGGGCAAAAAAGACCCACCGTGCCGAACTAACAGCACGGCGGTGCACCCCTTTGCTTCTCAGAGCTTCCAGCAAAAGATAATAACAAGCTGGACAGAAAAAACAGAAAACAATCTAGAAACACTTATCTAGCAGAGCAGCAGGCCCAAGGAAAGATGCAGTAGCTCAGATCCAACACTGGAACATTGACAAGGAGCAAGGAAGACAGACTCAGGTGGAGCTAAATAGCAAGGCAGCCAACGAGCTCACCAAAACACCTGAGGGAGGAAGCCCAGAGACTGCAATACCACTTGTGACCACAGAATTCACAACAGTACCCCCCCCTTGAGGAGGGGTCACCGAACCCTCACCAGAACCCCCAGGCCGACCAGGATGAGCCACATGAAAGGCACGAACAAGATCTGGGGCATGGACATCAGAGGCAAAAACCCAGGAATTATCTTCCTGAGCATAACCCTTCCATTTGACCAGATACTGGAGTTTCCGTCTAGAGACACGAGAATCCAAAATCTTCTCCACAATATACTCCAATTCCCCCTCCACCAAAACAGGGGCAGGAGGCTCCACAGATGGAACCATAGGTGCCACGTATCTCCTCAACAACGACCTATGGAATACATTATGTATGGAAAAGGAGTCTGGGAGGGTCAGACGAAAAGACACCGGATTGAGAATCTCAGAAATCCTATACGGACCAATAAAACGAGGTTTAAATTTAGGAGAGGAAACCTTCATAGGTATATGACGAGAAGATAACCAAACCAGATCCCCAACACGAAGTCAGGGTCCCACACGGCGTCTGCGATTAGCGAAAAGCTGAGCCTTCTCCTGGGACAAGGTCAAATTGTCCACTACCTGAGTCCAGATCTGCTGCAACCTGTCCACCACATAATCCACACCAGGACAGTCCGAAGACTCAACCTGTCCTGAAGAGAAACGAGGATGGAACCCAGAATTGCAGAAAAATGGAGAGACCAAGGTAGCCGAGCTGGCCCGATTATTAAGGGCGAACTCAGCCAACGGCAAAAATGACACCCAATCATCCTGGTCAGCGGAAACAAAACATCTCAGATATGTTTCCAAGGTCTGATTGGTTCGTTCGGTCTGGCCATTAGTCTGAGGATGGAAGGCCGAGGAAAAGGACAGGTCAATGCCCATCCTACCACAAAAGGCTCGCCAGAACCTTGAGACAAACTGGGAACCTCTGTCAGAAACAATATTCTCAGGAATGCCATGTAAACGAACCACATGCTGGAAGAACAAAGGCACCAAATCAGAGGAGGAAGGCAATTTAACCAAGGGCACCAGATGGACCATTTTAGAAAAGCGATCACAGACCACCCAAATGACAGACATCTTTTGAGAAACGGGAAGGTCAGAAATGAAATCCATCGAAATATGTGTCCAAGGCCTCTTCGGGACCGGCAAGGGCAAAAGCAACCCACTGGCACGTGAACAGCAGGGCTTAGCCCTAGCACAAATTCCACAGGACTGCACAAAAGCACGCACATCCCGCGACAGAGATGGCCACCAGAAGGATCTAGCAACCAACTCCCTGGTACCAAAGATTCCCGGATGACCGGCCAGCACCGAACAATGAAGTTCAGAGATAACTTTACTAGTCCACCTATCAGGGACGAACAGTTTCTCGGCCGGACAACGATCAGGTTTATTAGCCTGAAATTTCTGCAACACTCTCCGCAAATCAGGGGAGATGGCAGACACAATGACTCCTTCCTTGAGGATACTCGCCGGCTCAGATAACCCCGGAGAGTCGGGCACAAAACTCCTAGACAGAGCATCCGCCTTCACATTTTTAGAGCCCGGAAGGTATGAAATCACAAAATCAAAACGAGCAAAAAATAACGACCAACGGGCCTGTCTAGGATTCAAGCGCTTGGCAGACTCAAGATAAGTAAGGTTCTTATGATCAGTCAAAACCACCACGCGATGCTTAGCACCCTCAAGCCAATGACGCCACTCCTCGAATGCCCACTTCATGGCCAGCAACTCTCGGTTGCCCACATCATAATTACGCTCAGCAGCAGAAAATTTCCTGGAAAAGAAAGCACATGGTTTGAACACTGAGCAACCAGAACCTCTCTGTGACAAAACCGCCCCTGCACCAATTTCAGAAGCATCAACCTCGACCTGGAACGGAAGAGAAACATCAGGTTGACACAACACAGGGGCACAGCAAAAACGACGCTTCAACTCCTGAAAAGCTTCCACGGCAGCAGAAGACCAATTAACCAAATCAGCACCCTTCTTGGTCAAATCGGTCAATGGTCTGGCAATGCTAGAAAAATTACAGATGAAGCGACGATAAAAATTAGCAAAGCCCAGGAATTTCTGCAAACTTTTTAGAGATGTCGGCTGAGTCCAATCCTGGATGGCCTGAACCTTAACCGGATCCATCTCGATAGTAGAAGGGGAAAAGATGAACCCCAAAAATGAAACTTTCTGCACACCGAAGAGACACTTTGATCCCTTCACGAACAAGGAATTAGCACGCAGTACCTGGAAAACCATTCTGACTTGCTTTACATGAGACTCCCAATCATCTGAGAAGATCAAAATGTCATCCAAGTAAACAATCAAGAATTTATCCAGATACTCACGAAAAATGTCATGCATAAAAGACTGAAAAACAGATGGAGCATTGGCAAGTCCGAACGGCATCACCAGATACTCAAAATGACCCTCGGGCGTATTAAATGCCGTTTTCCATTCATCTCCCTGCCTGATTCTCACCAGATTATACGCACCACGAAGATCAATCTTAGTAAACCAACTAGCCCCCTTAATCCGAGCAAACAAGTCAGAAATCAATGGCAAGGGATACTGAAACTTAACAGTGATCTTATTAAGAAGGCGGTAATCAATACACGGTCTTAGCGAACCATCCTTCTTGGCTACAAAAAAGAACCCTGCTCCCAATGGTGACGACGATGGGCGAATATGTCCCTTCTCCAGGGACTCCTTCACATAACTGCGCATAGCGGTGTGTTCAGGTACGGACAAATTAAATAAACGACCCTTAGGGAATTTACTACCAGGAATCAAATCGATAGCACAATCACAATTCCTATGCGGAGGTAGGGCATCAGACTTGGACTCTTCAAATACATCCTGAAAGTCCGACAAGAACTCTGGGATGTCAGAAGGAATGGATGACGAAATAGACAAAAATGGAACATCACCATGTACTCCCTGACAACCCCAGCTGGTTACCGACATAGAGTTCCAATCCAATACTGGATTATGGGTTTGTAGCCATGGCAACCCCAACACGACCACATCATGCAAATTATGCAGTACCAAAAAGCGAATAACTTCCTGATGTGCAGGAGCCATGCACATGGTCAGCTGGGCCCAGTACTGAGGCTTATTCTTGGCCAGAGGTGTAGCATCAATTCCTCTCAACGGAATAGGACACCGCAAAGGCTCCAAGAAAAATCCACAACGTTTAGCATAATCCAAATCCATCAGATTCAGGGCAGCGCCTGAATCCACAAACGCCATGACAGAATATGATGACAAAGAGCACATTAAGGTAATGGACAAAAGGAATTTGGACTGTACAGTACCAATAACGGCAGAGCTATCGAACCGCCTAGTGCGTTTAGGACAATTAGAAATAGCATGAGTAGAATCACCACAATAGAAACACAGTCTGTTCAGACGTCTGTGTTCGTGCCGTTCTACTTTAGTCATAGTCCTGTTGCACTGCATAGGCTCAGGCTTACTCTCAGACAATACCGCCAGATGGTGCACAGATTTACGCTCGCGCAAGCGACGACCGATCTGAATGGCCAAGGACATAGACTCATTCAAACCAGCAGGCATAGGAAATCCCACCATTACATCCTTAAGAGCTTCAGAGAGACCCTTTCTGAACAAAGCCGCTAGTGCAGATTCATTCCACAGAGTGAGTACTGACCATTTTCTAAATTTCTGACAATATAGTTCTACATCATCCTGACCCTGGCATAAAGCCAGCAGATTTTTCTCAGCTTGATCCACTGAATTAGGCTCATCGTAAAGCAATCCCAGCGCCTGGAAAAATGCATCAATATTACTCAATGCAGAATCTCCTGGTGCAAGAGAAAACGCCCAGTCCTGTGGGTCGCCGCGCAAAAAAGAAATAATAATCAAAACCTGTTGAATAGGATTACCAGAAGAATGAGGTTTCAAGGCCAAAAATAGCTTACAATTATTTCTGAAGCTCAGGAACTTAGTTCTGTCACCAAAAAACAAATCAGGAATCGGAATTCTTGGTTCTAGCATCGATTTCTGATCAATAGTATCTTGAATCTTTTGTACATTTACAACGAGATTATCCATTGAGGAGCACAGAGCCTGAATATCCATGTCCACAGCTGTGTCCTGAAGCACTCTAATGTCTAGGGGAAAAAAAAGACTGAAGACAGAGCTAAGAAAAAAAAATGATGTCAGGATTTCTTTTTTCCCTCTATTGGAAATCATTGAAATGGCTCCTTGTACTGTTATGGCTGGCAATCAGGCAACACAGCGTGCAGTAATCAGCGCACATACAGAGATCTGGCAAAAACCCAAAACAATAGGACGAGCTCTGAGACGTGGAATCTCTGTAGACTGCAGTACCTGAACTGTCCTCACACAACTGGAAGCAGCAGTGGATTGCGCCTATCACTACCTATGCAACTCGGCACTGCCTGAGGAGCTGACTAGCCTGAAGATAGAAATACAAGCCTGACTTACCTCAGAGAAATACCCCAAAGGAATAGGCAGCCCCCACATATAATGACTGTTAGCAAGATGAAAAGACAAACGTAGGAATGAAATAGATTCAGCAAAGTGAGGCCCGATATTCTAGACAGAGCGAGGATAGCAAAGAGAACTATGCAGTCTACAAAAAACCCTAAAACGAAAACCACGCAAAGGGGCAAAAAAGACCCACCGTGCCGAACTAACAGCACGGCGGTGCACCCCTTTGCTTCTCAGAGCTTCCAGCAAAAGATAATAACAAGCTGGACAGAAAAAACAGAAAACAATCTAGAAACACTTATCTAGCAGAGCAGCAGGCCCAAGGAAAGATGCAGTAGCTCAGATCCAACACTGGAACATTGACAAGGAGCAAGGAAGACAGACTCAGGTGGAGCTAAATAGCAAGGCAGCCAACGAGCTCACCAAAACACCTGAGGGAGGAAGCCCAGAGACTGCAATACCACTTGTGACCACAGAATTCACAACAGAGGACCAGTCATTCGAAAAGACTTCTCCATGCATTTTATGCATTGGTAAAAGCACTATGATGAAAAGTGTGATATGTTTTCAGGTATCTCCTATACTAATAGAGCCACATGCTCACTGGTTTGCCACATGATGTAGGCCTATGGACTGAACAAGAAACCACCAAAAATTTTAACCAGTCATCGTTCTCACAACACTGAGGACCAGTCATTCGAAATGACTTCTCCATGCATTTTATGCATTGGTAAAAGCACTATGATGAAAAGTGTGATATGTTTTCAGGTATCTCCTATACTAATAGAGCCACATGCTCACCGGTTTGCCACATGATGTAGGCCTATGGACTGAACAAGAAACCACCAAAAATTTTAACCAGTCATCGTTCTCACAACACTGAGGACCAGTCATTCGAAATGACTTCTCCATGCATTTTATGCATTGGTAAAAGCACTATGATGAAAAGTGTGATATGTTTTCAGGTATCTCCTATACTAATAGAGCCACATGCTCACCGGTTTGCCACATGATGTAGGCCAATGGACTGAACAAGAAACCACCAAAAATTTTAACCAGTCATCGTTCTCACAACACTGAGGACCAGTCATTCGAAATGACTTCTCCATGCATTTTATGCATTGGTAAAAGCACTATGATGAAAAGTGTGATATGTTTTCAGGTATCTCCTATACTAATAGAGCCACATGCTCACCGGTTTGCCACATGATGTAGGCCTATGGACTGAACAAGAAACCACCAAAAATTTTAACCAGTCATCGTTCTCACAACACTGAGGACCAGTCATTCGAAATGACTTCTCCATGCATTTTATGCATTGGTAAAAGCACTATGATGAAAAGTGTGATATGTTTTCAGGTATCTCCTATACTAATAGAGCCACATGCTCACCGGTTTGCCACATGATGTAGGCCAATGGACTGAACAAGAAACCACCAAAAATTTTAACCAGTCATCGTTCTCACAACACTGAGGACCAGTCATTTGAAATGACTTCTCCATGCATTTTATGCATTGGTAAATGCACTATGATGAAAAGTGTGATATGTTTTCAGGTATCTCCTATACTAATAGAGCCACATGCTCACCGGTTTGCCACATGATGTAGGCCTATGGACTGAACAAGAAACCACCAAAAATTTTAACCAGTCATCGTTCTCACAACACTGAGGACCAGTCATTCGAAATGACTTCTCCATGCATTTTATGCATTGGTAAAAGCACTATGATGAAAAGTGTGATATGTTTTCAGGTATCTCCTATACTAATAGAGCCACATGCTCACCGGTTTGCCACATGATGTAGGCCTATGGACTGAACAAGAAACCACCAAAAATTTTAACCAGTCATCGTTCTCACAACACTGAGGACCAGTCATTCGAAATGACTTCTCCATGCATTTTATGCATTGGTAAAAGCACTATGATGAAAAGTGTGATATGTTTTCAGGTATCTCCTATACTAATAGAGCCACATGCTCACCGGTTTGCCACATAATGTAGGCCTATGGACTGAACAAGAAACCACCAAAAATTTTAACCAGTCATCGTTCTCACAACACTGAGGACCAGTCATTCGAAATGACTTCTCCATGCATTTTATGCATTGGTAAAAGCACTATGATGAAAAGTGTGATATGTTTTCAGGTATCTCCTATACTAATAGAGCCACATGCTCACCGGTTTGCCACATGATGTAGGCCTATGGACTGAACAAGAAACCACCAAAAATTTTAACCAGTCATCGTTCTCACAACACTGAGGACCAGTCATTCGAAATGACTTCTCCATGCATTTTATGCATTGGTAAAAGCACTATGATGAAAAGTGTGATATGTTTTCAGGTATCTCCTATACTAATAGAGCCACATGCTCACCGGTTTGCCACATGATGTAGGCCTATGGACTGAACAAGAAACCACCAAAAATTTTAACCAGTCATCGTTCTCACAACACTGAGGACCAGTCATTCGAAATGACTTCTCCATGCATTTTATGCATTGGTAAAAGCACTATGATGAAAAGTGTGATATGTTTTCAGGTATCTCCTATACTAATAGAGCCACATGCTCACCGGTTTGCCACATGATGTAGGCCTATGGACTGAACAAGAAACCACCAAAAATTTTAACCAGTCATCGTTCTCACAACACTGAGGACCAGTCATTCGAAATGACTTCTCCATGCATTTTATGCATTGGTAAAAGCACTATGATGAAAAGTGTGATATGTTTTCAGGTATCTCCTATACTAATAGAGCCACATGCTCACCGGTTTGCCACATGATGTAGGCCTATGGACTGAACAAGAAACCACCAAAAATTTTAACCAGTCATCGTTCTCACAACACTGAGGACCAGTCATTCGAAATGACTTCTCCATGCATTTTATGCATTGGTAAATGCACTATGATGAAAAGTGTGATATGTTTTCAGGTATCTCCTATACTAATAGAGCCACATGCTCACCGGTTTGCCACATGATGTAGGCCTATGGACTGAACAAGAAACCACCAAAAATTTTAACCAGTCATCGTTCTCACAACACTGAGGACCAGTCATTCGAAATGACTTCACCATGCATTTTATGCATTGGTAAAAGCACTATGATGAAAAGTGTGATATGTTTTCAGGTATCTCCTATACTAATAGAGCCACATGCTCACCGGTTTGCCACATGATGTAGGCCTATGGACTGAACAAGAAACCACCAAAAATTTTAACCAGTCATCGTTCTCACAACACTGAGGACCAGTCATTCGAAATGACTTCTCCATGAATTTTATGCATTGGTAAAAGCACTATGATGAAAAGTGTGATATGTTTTCAGGTATCTCCTATACTAATAGAGCCACATGCTCACCGGTTTGCCACATGATGTAGGCCTATGGACTGAACAAGAAACCACCAAAAATTTTAACCAGTCATCGTTCTCACAACACTGAGGACCAGTCATTCGAAATGACTTCTCCATGCATTTTATGCATTGGTAAAAGCACTATGATGAAAAGTGTGATATGTTTTCAGGTATCTCCTATACTAATAGAGCCACATGCTCACCGGTTTGCCACATGATGTAGGCCTATGGACTGAACAAGAAACCACCAAAAATTTTAACCAGTCATCGTTCTCACAACACTGAGGACCAGTCATTCGAAATGACTTCTCCATGCATTTTATGCATTGGTAAAAGCACTATGATGAAAAGTGTGATATGTTTTCAGGTATTTCCTATACTAATAGTGCCACATGCTCACCGGTTTGCCACATGATGTAGGCCTATGGACTGAACAAGAAACCACCAAAAATTTTAACCAGTCATCGTTCTCACAACACTGAGGACCAGTCATTCGAAATGACTTCTCCATGCATTTTATGCATTGGTAAAAGCACTATGATGAAAAGTGTGATATGTTTTCAGGTATCTCCTATACTAATAGAGCCACATGCTCACTGGTTTGCCACATGATGTAGGCCTATGGACTGAACAAGAAACCACCAAAAATTTTAACCAGTCATCGTTCTCACAACGCTGAGGACCAGTCATTCGAAATGACTTCTCCATGCATTTTATGCATTGGTAAAAGCACTATGATGAAAAGTGTGATATGTTTTCAGGTATCTCCTAAACTAATAGAGCCACATGCTCACCGGTTTGCCACATGATGTAGGCCTATGGACTGAACAAGAAACGACCAAAAATTTTAACCAGTCATCGTTCTCACAACACTGAGGACCAGTCATTCGAAATGACTTCTCCATGCATTTTATGCATTGGTAAAAGCACTATGATGAAAAGTGTGATATGTTTTCAGGTATCTCCTATACTAATAGAGCCACATGCTCACCGGTTTGCCACATGATGTAGGCCTATGGACTGAACAAGAAACCACCAAAAATTTTAACCAGTCATCGTTCTCACAACACTGAGGACCAGTCATTCGAAATGACTTCTCCATGCATTTTATGCATTGGTAAAAGCACTATGATGAAAAGTGTGATATGTTTTCAGGTATCTCCTATACTAATAGAGCCACATGCTCACCGGTTTGCCACATGATGTAGGCCTATGGACTGAACAAGAAACCACCAAAAATTTTAACCAGTCATCGTTCTCACAACACTGAGGACCAGTCATTCGAAATGACTTCTCCATGCATTTTATGCATTGGTAAAAGCACTATGATGAAAAGTGTGATATGTTTTCAGGTATCTCCTATACTAATAGAGCCACATGCTCACCGGTTTGCCACATGATGTAGGCCTATGGACTGAACAAGAAACCACCAAAAATTTTAACCAGTCATCGTTCTCACAACACTGAGGACCAGTCATTCGAAATGACTTCTCCATGCATTTTATGCATTGGTAAATGCACTATGATGAAAAGTGTGATATGTTTTCAGGTATCTACTATACTAATAGAGCCACATGCTCACCGGTTTGCCACATGATGTAGGCCTATGGACTGAACAAGAAACCACCAAAAATTTTAACCAGTCATCGTTCTCACAACACTGAGGACCAGTCATTCGAAATGACTTCACCATGCATTTTATGCATTGGTAAAAGCACTATGATGAAAAGTGTGATATGTTTTCAGGTATCTCCTATACTAATAGAGCCACATGCTCACCGGTTTGCCACATGATGTAGGCCTATGGACTGAACAAGAAACCACCAAAAATTTTAACCAGTCATCGTTCTCACAACACTGAGGACCAGTCATTCGAAATGACTTCTCCATGCATTTTATGCATTGGTAAAAGCACTATGATGAAAAGTGTGATATGTTTTCAGGTATCTCCTATACTAATAGAGCCACATGCTCACCGGTTTGCCACATGATGTAGGCCTATGGACTGAACAAGAAACCACCAAAAATTTTAACCAGTCATCGTTCTCACAACACTGAGGACCAGTCATTCGAAATGACTTCTCCATGCATTTTATGCATTGGTAAAAGCACTATGATGAAAAGTGTGATATGTTTTCAGGTATCTCCTATACTAATAGAGCCACATGCTCACTGGTTTGCCACATGATGTAGGCCTATGGACTGAACAAGAAACCACCAAAAATTTTAACCAGTCATCGTTCTCACAACACTGAGGACCAGTCATTCGAAATGACTTCTCCATGCATTTTATGCATTGGTAAAAGCACTATGATGAAAAGTGTGATATGTTTTCAGGTATCTCCTAAACTAATAGAGCCACATGCTCACCGGTTTGCCACATGATGTAGGCCTATGGACTGAACAAGAAACGACCAAAAATTTTAACCAGTCATCGTTCTCACAACACTGAGGACCAGTCATTCGAAATGACTTCTCCATGCATTTTATGCATTGGTAAAAGCACTATGATGAAAAGTGTGATATGTTTTCAGGTATCTCCTATACTAATAGAGCCACATGCTCACCGGTTTGCCACATGATGTAGGCCTATGGACTGAACAAGAAACCACCAAAAATTTTAACCAGTCATCATTCTCACAACACTGAGGACCAGTCATTCGAAATGACTTCTCCATGCATTTTATGCATTGGTAAAAGCACTATGATGAAAAGTGTGATATGTTTTCAGGTATCTCCTATACTAATAGAGCCACATGCTCACCGGTTTGCCACATGATGTAGGCCTATGGACTGAACAAGAAACCACCAAAAATTTTAACCAGTCATCGTTCTCACAACACTGAGGACCAGTCATTCGAAATGACTTCTCCATGCATTTTATGCATTGGTAAAAGCACTATGATGAAAAGTGTGATATGTTTTCAGGTATCTCCTATACTAATAGAGCCACATGCTCACCGGTTTGCCACATGATGTAGGCCTATGGACTGAACAAGAAACCACCAAAAATTTTAACCAGTCATCGTTCTCACAACACTGAGGACCAGTCATTCGAAATGACTTCTCCATGCATTTTATGCATTGGTAAAAGCACTATGATGAAAAGTGTGATATGTTTTCAGGTATCTCCTATACTAATAGAGCCACATGCTCACTGGTTTGCCACATGATGTAGGCCTATGGACTGAACAAGAAACCACCAAAAATTTTAACCAGTCATCGTTCTCACAACACTGAGGACCAGTCATTCGAAATGACTTCTCCATGCATTTTATGCATTGGTAAAAGCACTATGATGAAAAGTGTGATATGTTTTCAGGTATCTCCTAAACTAATAGAGCCACATGCTCACCGGTTTGCCACATGATGTAGGCCTATGGACTGAACAAGAAACGACCAAAAATTTTAACCAGTCATCGTTCTCACAACACTGAGGACCAGTCATTCGAAATGACTTCTCCATGCATTTTATGCATTGGTAAAAGCACTATGATGAAAAGTGTGATATGTTTTCAGGTATCTCCTATACTAATAGAGCCACATGCTCACCGGTTTGCCACATGATGTAGGCCTATGGACTGAACAAGAAACCACCAAAAATTTTAACCAGTCATCGTTCTCACAACACTGAGGACCAGTCATTCGAAATGACTTCTCCATGCATTTTATGCATTGGTAAAAGCACTATGATGAAAAGTGTGATATGTTTTCAGGTATCTCCTATACTAATAGAGCCACATGCTCACCGGTTTGCCACATGATGTAGGCCTATGGACTGAACAAGAAACCACCAAAAATTTTAACCAGTCATCGTTCTCACAACACTGAGGACCAGTCATTCGAAATGACTTCTCCATGCATTTTATGCATTGGTAAAAGCACTATGATGAAAAGTGTGATATGTTTTCAGGTATCTCCTATACTAATAGAGCCACATGCTCACCGGTTTGCCACATGATGTAGGCCTATGGACTGAACAAGAAACCACCAAAAATTTTAACCAGTCATCGTTCTCACAACACTGAGGACCAGTCATTCGAAATGACTTCTCCATGCATTTTATGCATTGGTAAATGCACTATGATGAAAAGTGTGATATGTTTTCAGGTATCTACTATACTAATAGAGCCACATGCTCACCGGTTTGCCACATGATGTAGGCCTATGGACTGAACAAGAAACCACCAAAAATTTTAACCAGTCATCGTTCTCACAACACTGAGGACCAGTCATTCGAAATGACTTCACCATGCATTTTATGCATTGGTAAAAGCACTATGATGAAAAGTGTGATATGTTTTCAGGTATCTCCTATACTAATAGAGCCACATGCTCACCGGTTTGCCACATGATGTAGGCCTATGGACTGAACAAGAAACCACCAAAAATTTTAACCAGTCATCGTTCTCACAACACTGAGGACCAGTCATTCGAAATGACTTCTCCATGCATTTTATGCATTGGTAAAAGCACTATGATGAAAAGTGTGATATGTTTTCAGGTATCTCCTATACTAATAGAGCCACATGCTCACCGGTTTGCCACATGATGTAGGCCTATGGACTGAACAAGAAACCACCAAAAATTTTAACCAGTCATCGTTCTCACAACACTGAGGACCAGTCATTCGAAATGACTTCTCCATGCATTTTATGCATTGGTAAAAGCACTATGATGAAAAGTGTGATATGTTTTCAGGTATCTCCTATACTAATAGAGCCACATGCTCACCGGTTTGCCACATGATGTAGGCCTATGGACTGAACAAGAAACCACCAAAAATTTTAACCAGTCATCGTTCTCACAACACTGAGGACCAGTCATTCGAAATGACTTCTCCATGCATTTTATGCATTGGTAAAAGCACTATGATGAAAAGTGTGATATGTTTTCAGGTATTTCCTATACTAATAGAGCCACATGCTCACCGGTTTGCCACATGATGTAGGCCTATGGACTGAACAAGAAACCACCAAAAATTTTAACCAGTCATCGTTCTCACAACACTGAGGACCAGTCATTCGAAATGACTTCTCCATGCATTTTATGCATTGGTAAAAGCACTATGATGAAAAGTGTGATATGTTTTCAGGTATCTCCTATACTAATAGAGCCACATGCTCACTGGTTTGCCACATGATGTAGGCCTATGGACTGAACAAGAAACCACCAAAAATTTTAACCAGTCATCGTTCTCACAACACTGAGGACCAGTCATTCGAAATGACTTCTCCATGCATTTTATGCATTGGTAAAAGCACTATGATGAAAAGTGTGATATGTTTTCAGGTATCTCCTATACTAATAGAGCCACATGCTCACCGGTTTGCCACATGATGTAGGCCTATGGACTGAACAAGAAACCACCAAAAATTTTAACCAGTCATCGTTCTCACAACACTGAGGACCAGTCATTCGAAATGACTTCTCCATGCATTTTATGCATTGGTAAAAGCACTATGATGAAAAGTGTGATATGTTTTCAGGTATCTCCTATACTAATAGAGCCACATGCTCACTGGTTTGCCACATGATGTAGGCCTATGGACTGAACAAGAAACCACCAAAAATTTTAACCAGTCATCGTTCTCACAACACTGAGGACCAGTCATTCGAAATGACTTCTCCATGCATTTTATGCATTGGTAAAAGCACTATGATGAAAAGTGTGATATGTTTTCAGGTATCTCCTATACTAATAGAGCCACATGCTCACTAGTTTGCCACATGATGTAGGCCTATGGACTGAACAAGAAACCACCAAAAATTTTAACCAGTCATCGTTCTCACAACACTGAGGACCAGTCATTCGAAATGACTTCTCCATGCATTTTATGCATTGGTAAAAGCACTATGATGAAAAGTGTGATATGTTTTCAGGTATCTCCTAAACTAATAGAGCCACATGCTCACCGGTTTGCCACATGATGTAGGCCTATGGACTGAACAAGAAACGACCAAAAATTTTAACCAGTCATCGTTCTCACAACACTGAGGACCAGTCATTCGAAATGACTTCTCCATGCATTTTATGCATTGGTAAAAGCACTATGATGAAAAGTGTGATATGTTTTCAGGTATCTCCTATACTAATAGAGCCACATGCTCACCGGTTTGCCACATGATGTAGGCCTATGGACTGAACAAGAAACCACCAAAAATTTTAACCAGTCATCATTCTCACAACACTGAGGACCAGTCATTCGAAATGACTTCTCCATGCATTTTATGCATTGGTAAAAGCACTATGATGAAAAGTGTGATATGTTTTAAGGTATCTCCTATACTAATAGAGCCACATGCTCACCGGTTTGCCACATGATGTAGGCATATGGACTGAACAAGAAACCACCAAAAATTTTAACCAGTCATCGTTCTCACAACACTGAGGACCAGTCATTCGAAATGACTTCTCCATGCATTTTATGCATTGGTAAAAGCACTATGATGAAAAGTGTGATATGTTTTCAGGTATCTCCTATACTAATAGAGCCACATGCTCACCGGTTTGCCACATGATGTAGGCCTATGGACTGAACAAGAAACCACCAAAAATTTTAACCAGTCATCGTTCTCACAACACTGAGGACCAGTCATTCGAAATGACTTCTCCATGCATTTTATGCATTGGTAAAAGCACTATGATGAAAAGTGTGATATGTTTTCAGGTATCTCCTATACTAATAGAGCCACATGCTCACCGGTTTGCCAAATGATGTAGGCCTATGGACTGAACAAGAAACCACCAAAAATTTTAACCAGTCATCGTTCTCACAACACTGAGGACCAGTCATTCGAAATGACTTCTCCATGCATTTTATGCATTGGTAAAAGCACTATGATGAAAAGTGTGATATGTTTTCAGGTATCTCCTATACTAATAGAGCCACATGCTCACCGGTTTGCCACATGATGTAGGCCCATGGACTGAACAAGAAACCACCAAAAATTTTAACCAGTCATCGTTCTCACAACACTGAGGACCAGTCATTCGAAATGACTTCTCCATGCATTTTATGCATTGGTAAAAGCACTATGATGAAAAGTGTGATATGTTTTCAGGTATCTCCTATACTAATAGAGCCACATGCTCACCGGTTTGCCACATGATGTAGGCCTATGGACTGAACAAGAAACCACCAAAAATTTTAACCAGTCATCGTTCTCACAACACTGAGGACCAGTCATTCGAAATGACTTCTCCATGCATTTTATGCATTGGTAAAAGCACTATGATGAAAAGTGTGATATGTTTTCAGGTATCTCCTATACTAATAGAGCCACATGCTCACCGGTTTGCCACATGATGTAGGCCTATGGACTGAACAAGAAACCACCAAAAATTTTAACCAGTCATCGTTCTCACAACACTGAGGACCAGTCATTCGAAATGACTTCTCCATGCATTTTATGCATTGGTAAAAGCACTATGATGAAAAGTGTGATATGTTTTCAGGTATCTCTTATACTAATAGAGCCACATGCTCACCGGTTTGCCACATGATGTAGGCCTATGGACTGAACAAGAAACCACCAAAAATTTTAACCAGTCATCGTTCTCACAACACTGAGGACCAGTCATTCGAAATGACTTCTCCATGCATTTTATGCATTGGTAAAAGCACTATGATGAAAAGTGTGATATGTTTTCAGGTATCTCCTAAACTAATAGAGCCACATGCTCACCGGTTTGCCACATGATGTAGGCCTATGGACTGAACAAGAAACGACCAAAAATTTTAACCAGTCATCGTTCTCACAACACTGAGGACCAGTCATTCGAAATGACTTCTCCATGCATTTTATGCATTGGTAAAAGCACTATGATGAAAAGTGTGATATGTTTTCAGGTATCTCCTAAACTAATAGAGCCACATGCTCACCGGTTTGCCACATGATGTAGGCCTATGGACTGAACAAGAAACGACCAAAAATTTTAACCAGTCATCGTTCTCACAACACTGAGGACCAGTCATTCGAAATGACTTCTCCATGCATTTTATGCATTGGTAAAAGCACTATGATGAAAAGTGTGATATGTTTTCAGGTATCTCCTATACTAATAGAGCCACATGCTCACCGGTTTGCCACATGATGTAGGCCCATGGACTGAACAAGAAACCACCAAAAATTTTAACCAGTCATCGTTCTCACAACACTGAGGACCAGTCATTCGAAATGACTTCTCCATGCATTTTATGCATTGGTAAAAGCACTATGATGAAAAGTGTGATATGTTTTCAGGTATCTCCTATACTAATAGAGCCACATGCTCACCGGTTTGCCACATGATGTAGGCCTATGGACTGAACAAGAAACCACCAAAAATTTTAACCAGTCATCGTTCTCACAACACTGAGGACCAGTCATTCGAATTGACTTCTCCATGCATTTTATGCATTGGTAAAAGCACTATGATGAAAAGTGTGATATGTTTTCAGGTATCTCCTATACTAATAGAGCCACATGCTCACTGGTTTGCCACATGATGTAGGCCTATGGACTGAACAAGAAACCACCAAAAATTTTAACCAGTCATCGTTCTCACAACACTGAGGACCAGTCATTCGAAATGACTTCTCCATGCATTTTATGCATTGGTAAAAGCACTATGATGAAAAGTGTGATATGTTTTCAGGTATCTCCTATACTAATAGAGCCACATGCTCACTGGTTTGCCACATGATGTAGGCCTATGGACTGAACAAGAAACCACCAAAAATTTTAACCAGTCATCGTTCTCACAACACTGAGGACCAGTCATTCGAAATGACTTCTCCATGCATTTTATGCATTGGTAAAAGCACTATGATGAAAAGTGTGATATGTTTTCAGGTATCTCCTAAACTAATAGAGCCACATGCTCACCGGTTTGCCACATGATGTAGGCCTATGGACTGAACAAGAAACGACCAAAAATTTTAACCAGTCATCGTTCTCACAACACTGAGGACCAGTCATTCGAAATGACTTCTCCATGCATTTTATGCATTGGTAAAAGCACTATGATGAAAAGTGTGATATGTTTTCAGGTATCTCCTATACTAATAGAGCCACATGCTCACCGGTTTGCCACATGATGTAGGCCTATGGACTGAACAAGAAACCACCAAAAATTTTAACCAGTCATCGTTCTCACAACACTGAGGACCAGTCATTCGAAATGACTTCTCCATGCATTTTATGCATTGGTAAAAGCACTATGATGAAAAGTGTGATATGTTTTCAGGTATCTCCTATACTAATAGAGCCACATGCTCACCGGTTTGCCACATGATGTAGGCCTATGGACTGAACAAGAAACCACCAAAAATTTTAACCAGTCATCGTTCTCACAACACTGAGGACCAGTCATTCGAAATGACTTCTCCATGCATTTTATGCATTGGTAAAAGCACTATGATGAAAAGTGTGATATGTTTTCAGGTATCTCCTATACTAATAGAGCCACATGCTCACCGGTTTGCCACATGATGTAGGCCCATGGACTGAACAAGAAACCACCAAAAATTTTAACCAGTCATCGTTCTCACAACACTGAGGACCAGTGTCATTCGAAATGACTTCTCCATGCATTTTATGCATTGTAAAAGCACTATGATGAAAAGTGTGATATGTTTTCAGGTATCTCCTATACTAATAGAGCCACATGCTCACCGGTTTGCCACATGATGTAGGCCTATGGACTGAACAAGAAACCACCAAAAATTTTAACCAGTCATCGTTCTCACAACACTGAGGACCAGTCATTCGAAATGACTTCTCCATGCATTTTATGCATTGGAAAAAGCACTATGATGAAAAGTGTGATATGTTTTCAGGTATCTCCTATACTAATAGAGCCACATGCTCACTGGTTTGCCACATGATGTAGGCCTATGGACTGAACAAGAAACCACCAAAAATTTTAACCAGTCATCGTTCTCACAACACTGAGGACCAGTCATTCGAAATGACTTCTCCATGCATTTTATGCATTGGTAAAAGCACTATGATGAAAAGTGTGATATGTTTTCAGGTATCTCCTATACTAATAGAGCCACATGCTCACCGGTTTGCCACATGATGTAGGCCTATGGACTGAACAAGAAACACCAAAAATTTTAACCAGTCATCGTTCTCACAACACTGAGGACCAGTCATTCGAAATGACTTCTCCATGCATTTTATGCATTGGTAAAAGCACTATGATGAAAAGTGTGATATGTTTTCAGGTATCTCCTATACTAATAGAGCCACATGCTCACTGGTTTGCCACATGATGTAGGCCTATGGACTGAACAAGAAACCACCAAAAATTTTAACCAGTCATCGTTCTCACAACACTGAGGACCAGTCATTCGAAATGACTTCTCCATGCATTTTATGCATTGGTAAAAGCACTATGATGAAAAGTGTGATATGTTTTCAGGTATCTCCTATACTAATAGAGCCACATGCTCACTGGTTTGCCACATGATGTAGGCCTATGGACTGAACAAGAAACCACCAAAATTTTAACCAGTCATCGTTCTCACAACACTGAGGACCAGTCATTCGAAATGACTTCTCCATGCATTTTATGCATTGGTAAAAGCACTATGATGAAAAGTGTGATATGTTTTCAGGTATCTCCTAAACTAATAGAGCCACATGCTCACCGGTTTGCCACATGATGTAGGCCTATGGACTGAACAAGAAACGACCAAAAATTTTAACCAGTCATCGTTCTCACAACACTGAGGACCAGTCATTCGAAATGACTTCTCCATGCATTTTATGCATTGGTAAAAGCACTATGATGAAAAGTGTGATATGTTTTCAGGTATCTCCTATACTAATAGAGCCACATGCTCACCGGTTTGCCACATGATGTAGGCCTATGGACTGAACAAGAAACCACCAAAAATTTTAACCAGTCATCATTCTCACAACACTGAGGACCAGTCATTCGAAATGACTTCTCCATGCATTTTATGCATTGGTAAAAGCACTATGATGAAAAGTGTGATATGTTTTAAGGTATCTCCTATACTAATAGAGCCACATGCTCACCGGTTTGCCACATGATGTAGGCATATGGACTGAACAAGAAACCACCAAAAATTTTAACCAGTCATCGTTCTCACAACACTGAGGACCAGTCATTCGAAATGACTTCTCCATGCATTTTATGCATTGGTAAAAGCACTATGATGAAAAGTGTGATATGTTTTCAGGTATCTCCTATACTAATAGAGCCACATGCTCACCGGTTTGCCACATGATGTAGGCCTATGGACTGAACAAGAAACCACCAAAATTTTAACCAGTCATCGTTCTCACAACACTGAGGACCAGTCATTCGAAATGACTTCTCCATGCATTTTATGCATTGGTAAAAGCACTATGATGAAAAGTGTGATATGTTTTCAGGTATCTCCTATACTAATAGAGCCACATGCTCACCGGTTTGCCAAATGATGTAGGCCTATGGACTGAACAAGAAACCACCAAAAATTTTAACCAGTCATCGTTCTCACAACACTGAGGACCAGTCATTCGAAATGACTTCTCCATGCATTTTATGCATTGGTAAAAGCACTATGATGAAAAGTGTGATATGTTTTCAGGTATCTCCTATACTAATAGAGCCACATGCTCACCGGTTTGCCACATGATGTAGGCCCATGGACTGAACAAGAAACCACCAAAAATTTTAACCAGTCATCGTTCTCACAACACTGAGGACCAGTCATTCGAAATGACTTCTCCATGCATTTTATGCATTGGTAAAAGCACTATGATGAAAAGTGTGATATGTTTTCAGGTATCTCCTAAACTAATAGAGCCACATGCTCACCGGTTTGCCACATGATGTAGGCCTATGGACTGAACAAGAAACGACCAAAAATTTTAACCAGTCATCGTTCTCACAACACTGAGGACCAGTCATTCGAAATGACTTCTCCATGCATTTTATGCATTGGTAAAAGCACTATGATGAAAAGTGTGATATGTTTTCAGGTATCTCCTAAACTAATAGAGCCACATGCTCACCGGTTTGCCACATGATGTAGGCCTATGGACTGAACAAGAAACGACCAAAAATTTTAACCAGTCATCGTTCTCACAACACTGAGGACCAGTCATTCGAAATGACTTCTCCATGCATTTTATGCATTGGTAAAAGCACTATGATGAAAAGTGTGATATGTTTTCAGGTATCTCCTATACTAATAGAGCCACATGCTCACCGGTTTGCCACATGATGTAGGCCCATGGACTGAACAAGAAACCACCAAAAATTTTAACCAGTCATCGTTCTCACAACACTGAGGACCAGTCATTCGAAATGACTTCTCCATGCATTTTATGCATTGGTAAAAGCACTATGATGAAAAGTGTGATATGTTTTCAGGTATCTCCTATACTAATAGAGCCACATGCTCACCGGTTTGCCACATGATGTAGGCCTATGGACTGAACAAGAAACCACCAAAAATTTTAACCAGTCATCGTTCTCACAACACTGAGGACCAGTCATTCGAAATGACTTCTCCATGCATTTTATGCATTGGTAAAAGCACTATGATGAAAAGTGTGATATGTTTTCAGGTATCTCCTATACTAATAGAGCCACATGCTCACCGGTTTGCCACATGATGTAGGCCTATGGACTGAACAAGAAACCACCAAAAATTTTAACCAGTCATCGTTCTCACAACACTGAGGACCAGTCATTCGAAATGACTTCTCCATGCATTTTATGCATTGGTAAAAGCACTATGATGAAAAGTGTGATATGTTTTCAGGTATCTCCTATACTAATAGAGCCACATGCTCACCGGTTTGCCACATGATGTAGGCCTATGGACTGAACAAGAAACCACCAAAAATTTTAACCAGTCATCGTTCTCACAACACTGAGGACCAGTCATTCGAAATGACTTCTCCATGCATTTTATGCATTGGTAAAAGCACTATGATGAAAAGTGTGATATGTTCTCAGGTATCTCCTAAACTAATAGAGCCACATGCTCACCGGTTTGCCACATGATGTAGGCCTATGGACTGAACAAGAAACGACCAACAATTTTAACCAGTCATCGTTCTCACAACACTGAGGACCAGTCATTCGAAATGACTTCTCCATGCATTTTATGCATTGGTAAAAGCACTATGATGAAAAGTGTGATATGTTTTCAGGTATCTCCTAAACTAATAGAGCCACATGCTCACCGGTTTGCCACATGATGTAGGCCTATGGACTGAACAAGAAACCACCAAAAATTTTAACCAGTCATCGTTCTCACAACACTGAGGACCAGTCATTCGAAATGACTTCTCCATGCATTTTATGCATTGGTAAAAGCACTATGATGAAAAGTGTGATATGTTTTCAGGTATCTCCTATACTAATAGAGCCACATGCTCACTGGTTTGCCACATGATGTAGGCCTATGGACTGAACAAGAAACCACCAAAAATTTTAACCAGTCATCGTTCTCACAACACTGAGGACCAGTCATTCGAAATGACTTCTCCATGCATTTTATGCATTGGTAAAAGCACTATGATGAAAAGTGTGATATGTTTTCAGGTATCTCCTAAACTAATAGAGCCACATGCTCACCGGTTTGCCACATGATGTGGGCCTATGGACTGAACAAGAAACGACCAAAAATTTTAACCAGTCATCGTTCTCACAACACTGAGGACCAGTCATTCGAAATGACTTCTCCATGCATTTTATGCATTGGTAAAAGCACTATGATGAAAAGTGTGATATGTTTTCAGGTATCTCCTATACTAATAGAGCCACATGCTCACCGGTTTGCCACATGATGTAGGCCTATGGACTGAACAAGAAACCACCAAAAATTTTAACCAGTCATCGTTCTCACAACACTGAGGACCAGTCATTCGAAATGACTTCTCCATGCATTTTATGCATTGGTAAAAGCACTATGATGAAAAGTGTGATATGTTTTCAGGTATCTCCTATACTAATAGAGCCACATGCTCACCGGTTTGCCACATGATGTAGGCCCATGGACTGAACAAGAAACCACCAAAAATTTTAACCAGTCATCGTTCTCCACAACACTGAGGACCAGTCATTCGAAATGACTTCTCCATGCATTTTATGCATTGGTAAAAGCACTATGATGAAAAGTGTGATATGTTTTCAGGTATCTCCTATACTAATAGAGCCACATGCTCACCGGTTTGCCACATGATGTAGGCCTATGGACTGAACAAGAAACCACCAAAAATTTTAACCAGTCATCGTTCTCACAACACTGAGGACCAGTCATTCGAAATTACTTCTCCATGCATTTTATGCATTGGTAAAAGCACTATGATGAAAAGTGTGATATGTTTTCAGGTATCTCCTATACTAATAGAGCCACATGCTCACTGGTTTGCCACATGATGTAGGCCTATGGACTGAACAAGAAACCACCAAAAATTTTAACCAGTCATCGTTCTCACAACATGAGGACCAGTCATTCGAAATGACTTCTCCATGCATTTTATGCATTGGTAAAAGCACTATGATGAAAAGTGTGATATGTTTTCAGGTATCTCCTATACTAATAGAGCCACATGCTCACCGGTTTGCCACATGATGTACGCCTATGGACTGAACAAGAAACCACCAAAAATTTTAACCAGTCATCGTTCTCACAACACTGAGGACCAGTCATTCGAAATGACTTCTCCATGCATTTTATGCATTGGTAAAAGCACTATGATGAAAAGTGTGATATGTTTTCAGGTATCTCCTATACTAATAGAGCCACATGCTCACTGGTTTGCCACATGATGTAGGCCTATGGACTGAACAAGAAACCACCAAAAATTTTAACCAGTCATCGTTCTCACAACACTGAGGACCAGTCATTCGAAATGACTTCTCCATGCATTTTATGCATTGGTAAAAGCACTATGATGAAAAGTGTGATATGTTTTCAGGTATCTCCTATACTAATAGAGCCACATGCTCACTGGTTTGCCACATGATGTAGGCCTATGGACTGAACAAGAAACCACCAAAAATTTTAACCAGTCATCGTTCTCACAACACTGAGGACCAGTCATTCGAAATGACTTCTCCATGCATTTTATGCATTGGTAAAAGCACTATGATGAAAAGTGTGATATGTTTTCAGGTATCTCCTAAACTAATAGAGCCACATGCTCACCGGTTTGCCACATGATGTAGGCCTATGGACTGAACAAGAAACGACCAAAAATTTTAACCAGTCATCGTTCTCACAACACTGAGGACCAGTCATTCGAAATGACTTCTCCATGCATTTTATGCATTGGTAAAAGCACTATGATGAAAAGTGTGATATGTTTTCAGGTATCTCCTATACTAATAGAGCCACATGCTCACCGGTTTGCCACATGATGTAGGCCTATGGACTGAACAAGAAACCACCAAAAATTTTAACCAGTCATCGTTCTCACAACACTGAGGACCAGTCATTCGAAATGACTTCTCCATGCATTTTATGCATTGGTAAAAGCACTATGATGAAAAGTGTGATATGTTTTCAGGTATCTCCTATACTAATAGAGCCACATGCTCACCGGTTTGCCACATGATGTAGGCCTATGGACTGAACAAGAAACCACCAAAAATTTTAACCAGTCATCGTTCTCACAACACTGAGGACCAGTCATTCGAAATGACTTCTCCATGCATTTTATGCATTGGTAAAAGCACTATGATGAAAAGTGTGATATGTTTTCAGGTATCTCCTATACTAATAGAGCCACATGCTCACCGGTTTGCCACATGATGTAGGCCTATGGACTGAACAAGAAACCACCAAAAATTTTAACCAGTCATCGTTCTCACAACACTGAGGACCAGTCATTCGAAATGACTTCTCCATGCATTTTATGCATTGGTAAAAGCACTATGATGAAAAGTGTGATATGTTTCAGGTATCTCCTAAACTAATAGAGCCACATGCTCACCGGTTTGCCACATGATGTAGGCCTATGGACTGAACAAGAAACCACCAAAAATTTTAACCAGTCATCGTTCTCACAACACTGAGGACCAGTCATTCGAAATGACTTCTCCATGCATTTTATGCATTGGTAAAAGCACTATGATGAAAAGTGTGATATGTTTTCAGGTATCTCCTAAACTAATAGAGCCACATGCTCACCGGTTTGCCACATGATGTAGGCCTATGGACTGAACAAGAAACCACCAAAAATTTTAACCAGTCATCGTTCTCACAACACTGAGGACCAGTCATTCGAAATGACTTCTCCATGCATTTTATGCATTGGTAAAAGCACTATGATGAAAAGTGTGATATGTTTTCAGGTATCTCCTATACTAATAGAGCCACATGCTCACCGGTTTGCCACATGATGTAGGCCTATGGACTGAACAAGAAACCACCAAAAATTTTAACCAGTCATCGTTCTCACAACACTGAGGACCAGTCATTCGAAATGACTTCTCCATGCATTTTATGCATTGGTAAAAGCACTATGATGAAAAGTGTGATATGTTTTCAGGTATCTCCTAAACTAATAGAGCCACATGCTCACCGGTTTGCCACATGATGTAGGCCTATGGACTGAACAAGAAACCGACCAAAAATTTTAACCAGTCATCGTTCTCACAACACTGAGGACCAGTCATTCGAAATGACTTCTCCATGCATTTTATGCATTGGTAAAAGCACTATGATGAAAAGTGTGATATGTTTTCAGGTATCTCCTATACTAATAGAGCCACATGCTCACCGGTTTGCCACATGATGTAGGCCTATGGACTGAACAAGAAACCACCAAAAATTTTAACCAGTCATCGTTCTCACAACACTGAGGACCAGTCATTCGAAATGACTTCTCCATGCATTTTATGCATTGGTAAAAGCACTATGATGAAAAGTGTGATATGTTTTCAGGTATCTCCTATACTAATAGAGCCACATGCTCACTGGTTTGCCACATGATGTAGGCCTATGGACTGAACAAGAAACCACCAAAAATTTTAACCAGTCATCGTTCTCACAACACTGAGGACCAGTCATTCGAAATGACTTCTCCATGCATTTTATGCATTGGTAAAAGCACTATGATGAAAAGTGTGATATGTTTTCAGGTATCTCCTATACTAATAGAGCCACATGCTCACCGGTTTGCCACATGATGTAGGCCTATGGACTGAACAAGAAACCACCAAAAATTTTAACCAGTCATCGTTCGTTCTCACAACACTGAGGACCAGTCATTCGAAATTACTTCTCCATGCATTTTATGCATTGGTAAAAGCACTATGATGAAAAGTGTGATATGTTTTCAGGTATCTCCTATACTAATAGAGCCACATGCTCACTGGTTTGCCACATGATGTAGGCCTATGGACTGAACAAGAAACACCAAAAATTTTAACCAGTCATCGTTCTCACAACACTGAGGACCAGTCATTCGAAATGACTTCTCCATGCATTTTATGCATTGGTAAAAGCACTATGATGAAAAGTGTGATATGTTTTCAGGTATCTCCTATACTAATAGAGCCACATGCTCACCGGTTTGCCACATGATGTACGCCTATGGACTGAACAAGAAACCACCAAAAATTTTAACCAGTCATCGTTCTCACAACACTGAGGACCAGTCATTCGAAATGACTTCTCCATGCATTTTATGCATTGGTAAAAGCACTATGATGAAAAGTGTGATATGTTTTCAGGTATCTCCTATACTAATAGAGCCACATGCTCACTGGTTTGCCACATGATGTAGGCCTATGGACTGAACAAGAAACCACCAAAAATTTTAACCAGTCATCGTTCTCACAACACTGAGGACCAGTCATTCGAAATGACTTCTCCATGCATTTTATGCATTGGTAAAAGCACTATGATGAAAAGTGTGATATGTTTTCAGGTATCTCCTATACTAATAGAGCCACATGCTCACTCGGTTTGCCACATGATGTAGGCCTATGGACTGAACAAGAAACCACCAAAAATTTTAACCAGTCATCGTTCTCACAACACTGAGGACCAGTCATTCGAAATGACTTCTCCATGCATTTTATGCATTGGTAAAAGCACTATGATGAAAAGTGTGATATGTTTTCAGGTATCTCCTAAACTAATAGAGCCACATGCTCACCGGTTTGCCACATGATGTAGGCCTATGGACTGAACAAGAAACGACCAAAAATTTTAACCAGTCATCGTTCTCACAACACTGAGGACCAGTCATTCGAAATGACTTCTCCATGCATTTTATGCATTGGTAAAAGCACTATGATGAAAAGTGTGATATGTTTTCAGGTATCTCCTATACTAATAGAGCCACATGCTCACCGGTTTGCCACATGATGTAGGCCTATGGACTGAACAAGAAACCACCAAAATTTTAACCAGTCATCGTTCTCACAACACTGAGGACCAGTCATTCGAAATGACTTCTCCATGCATTTTATGCATTGGTAAAAGCACTATGATGAAAAGTGTGATATGTTTTCAGGTATCTCCTATACTAATAGAGCCACATGCTCACCGGTTTGCCACATGATGTAGGCCTATGGACTGAACAAGAAACCACCAAAAATTTTAACCAGTCATCGTTCTCACAACACTGAGGACCAGTCATTCGAAATGACTTCTCCATGCATTTTATGCATTGGTAAAAGCACTATGATGAAAAGTGTGATATGTTTTCAGGTATCTCCTATACTAATAGAGCCACATGCTCACCGGTTTGCCACATGATGTAGGCCTATGGACTGAACAAGAAACCACCAAAAATTTTAACCAGTCATCGTTCTCACAACACTGAGGACCAGTCATTCGAAATGACTTCTCCATGCATTTTATGCATTGGTAAAAGCACTATGATGAAAAGTGTGATATGTTTTCAGGTATCTCCTAAACTAATAGAGCCACATGCTCACCGGTTTGCCACATGATGTAGGCCTATGGACTGAACAAGAAACGACCAAAAATTTTAACCAGTCATCGTTCTCACAACACTGAGGACCAGTCATTCGAAATGACTTCTCCATGCATTTTATGCATTGGTAAAAGCACTATGATGAAAAGTGTGATATGTTTTCAGGTATCTCCTAAACTAATAGAGCCACATGCTCACCGGTTTGCCACATGATGTAGGCCTATGGACTGAACAAGAAACGACCAAAAATTTTAACCAGTCATCGTTCTCACAACACTGAGGACCAGTCATTCGAAATGACTTCTCCATGCATTTTATGCATTGGTAAAAGCACTATGATGAAAAGTGTGATATGTTTTCAGGTATCTCCTATACTAATAGAGCCACATGCTCACCGGTTTGCCACATGATGTAGGCCCATGGACTGAACAAGAAACCACCAAAAATTTTAACCAGTCATCGTTCTCACAACACTGAGGACCAGTCATTCGAAATGACTTCTCCATGCATTTTATGCATTGGTAAAAGCACTATGATGAAAAGTGTGATATGTTTTCAGGTATCTCCTATACTAATAGAGCCACATGCTCACCGGTTTGCCACATGATGTAGGCCTATGGACTGAACAAGAAACCACCAAAAATTTTAACCAGTCATCGTTCTCACAACACTGAGGACCAGTCATTCGAAATGACTTCTCCATGCATTTTATGCATTGGTAAAAGCACTATGATGAAAAGTGTGATATGTTTTCAGGTATCTCCTATACTAATAGAGCCACATGCTCACCGGTTTGCCACATGATGTAGGCCTATGGACTGAACAAGAAACCACCAAAAATTTTAACCAGTCATCGTTCTCACAACACTGAGGACCAGTCATTCGAAATGACTTCTCCATGCATTTTATGCATTGGTAAAAGCACTATGATGAAAAGTGTGATATGTTTTCAGGTATCTCCTATACTAATAGAGCCACATGCTCACCGGTTTGCCACATGATGTAGGCCTATGGACTGAACAAGAAACCACCAAAAATTTTAACCAGTCATCGTTCTCACAACACTGAGGACCAGTCATTCGAAATGACTTCTCCATGCATTTTATGCATTGGTAAAAGCACTATGATGAAAAGTGTGATATGTTCTCAGGTATCTCCTAAACTAATAGAGCCACATGCTCACCGGTTTGCCACATGATGTAGGCCTATGGACTGAACAAGAAACGACCAAAAATTTTAACCAGTCATCGTTCTCACAACACTGAGGACCAGTCATTCGAAATGACTTCTCCATGCATTTTATGCATTGGTAAAAGCACTATGATGAAAAGTGTGATATGTTTTCAGGTATCTCCTAAACTAATAGAGCCACATGCTCACCGGTTTGCCACATGATGTAGGCCTATGGACTGAACAAGAAACCACCAAAAATTTTAACCAGTCATCGTTCTCACAACACTGAGGACCAGTCATTCGAAATGACTTCTCCATGCATTTTATGCATTGGTAAAAGCACTATGATGAAAAGTGTGATATGTTTTCAGGTATCTCCTATACTAATAGAGCCACATGCTCACTGGTTTGCCACATGATGTAGGCCTATGGACTGAACAAGAAACCACCAAAAATTTTAACCAGTCATCGTTCTCACAACACTGAGGACCAGTCATTCGAAATGACTTCTCCATGCATTTTATGCATTGGTAAAAGCACTATGATGAAAAGTGTGATATGTTTTCAGGTATCTCCTAAACTAATAGAGCCACATGCTCACCGGTTTGCCACATGATGTAGGCCTATGGACTGAACAAGAAACGACCAAAAATTTTAACCAGTCATCGTTCTCACAACACTGAGGACCAGTCATTCGAAATGACTTCTCCATGCATTTTATGCATTGGTAAAAGCACTATGATGAAAAGTGTGATATGTTTTCAGGTATCTCCTATACTAATAGAGCCACATGCTCACCGGTTTGCCACATGATGTAGGCCTATGGACTGAACAAGAAACCACCAAAAATTTTAACCAGTCATCGTTCTCACAACACTGAGGACCAGTCATTCGAAATGACTTCTCCATGCATTTTATGCATTGGTAAAAGCACTATGATGAAAAGTGTGATATGTTTTCAGGTATCTCCTATACTAATAGAGCCACATGCTCACCGGTTTGCCACATGATGTAGGCCCATGGACTGAACAAGAAACCACCAAAAATTTTAACCAGTCATCGTTCTCACAACACTGAGGACCAGTCATTCGAAATGACTTCTCCATGCATTTTATGCATTGGTAAAAGCACTATGATGAAAAGTGTGATATGTTTTCAGGTATCTCCTATACTAATAGAGCCACATGCTCACCGGTTTGCCACATGATGTAGGCCTATGGACTGAACAAGAAACCACCAAAAATTTTAACCAGTCATCGTTCTCACAACACTGAGGACCAGTCATTCGAAATTACTTCTCCATGCATTTTATGCATTGGTAAAAGCACTATGATGAAAAGTGTGATATGTTTTCAGGTATCTCCTATACTAATAGAGCCACATGCTCACTGGTTTGCCACATGATGTAGGCCTATGGACTGAACAAGAAACCACCAAAAATTTTAACCAGTCATCGTTCTCACAACATGAGGACCAGTCATTCGAAATGACTTCTCCATGCATTTTATGCATTGGTAAAAGCACTATGATGAAAAGTGTGATATGTTTTCAGGTATCTCCTATACTAATAGAGCCACATGCTCACCGGTTTGCCACATGATGTAGGCCTATGGACTGAACAAGAAACCACCAAAAATTTTAACCAGTCATCGTTCTCACAACACTGAGGACCAGTCATTCGAAATTACTTCTCCATGCATTTTATGCATTGGTAAAAGCACTATGATGAAAAGTGTGATATGTTTTCAGGTATCTCCTATACTAATAGAGCCACATGCTCACTGGTTTGCCACATGATGTAGGCCTATGGACTGAACAAGAAACCACCAAAAATTTTAACCAGTCATCGTTCTCACAACATGAGGACCAGTCATTCGAAATGACTTCTCCATGCATTTTATGCATTGGTAAAAGCACTATGATGAAAAGTGTGATATGTTTTCAGGTATCTCCTATACTAATAGAGCCACATGCTCACCGGTTTGCCACATGATGTACGCCTATGGACTGAACAAGAAACCACCAAAAATTTTAACCAGTCATCGTTCTCACAACACTGAGGACCAGTCATTCGAAATGACTTCTCCATGCATTTTATGCATTGGTAAAAGCACTATGATGAAAAGTGTGATATGTTTTCAGGTATCTCCTATACTAATAGAGCCACATGCTCACTGGTTTGCCACATGATGTAGGCCTATGGACTGAACAAGAAACCACCAAAAATTTTAACCAGTCATCGTTCTCACAACACTGAGGACCAGTCATTCGAAATGACTTCTCCATGCATTTTATGCATTGGTAAAAGCACTATGATGAAAAGTGTGATATGTTTTCAGGTATCTCCTATACTAATAGAGCCACATGCTCACTGGTTTGCCACATGATGTAGGCCTATGGACTGAACAAGAAACCACCAAAAATTTTAACCAGTCATCGTTCTCACAACACTGAGGACCAGTCATTCGAAATGACTTCTCCATGCATTTTATGCATTGGTAAAAGCACTATGATGAAAAGTGTGATATGTTTTCAGGTATCTCCTAAACTAATAGAGCCACATGCTCACCGGTTTGCCACATGATGTAGGCCTATGGACTGAACAAGAAACGACCAAAAATTTTAACCAGTCATCGTTCTCACAACACTGAGGACCAGTCATTCGAAATGACTTCTCCATGCATTTTATGCATTGGTAAAAGCACTATGATGAAAAGTGTGATATGTTTTCAGGTATCTCCTATACTAATAGAGCCACATGCTCACCGGTTTGCCACATGATGTAGGCCTATGGACTGAACAAGAAACCACCAAAAATTTTAACCAGTCATCGTTCTCACAACACTGAGGACCAGTCATTCGAAATGACTTCTCCATGCATTTTATGCATTGGTAAAAGCACTATGATGAAAAGTGTGATATGTTTTCAGGTATCTCCTATACTAATAGAGCCACATGCTCACCGGTTTGCCACATGATGTAGGCCTATGGACTGAACAAGAAACCACCAAAAATTTTAACCAGTCATCGTTCTCACAACACTGAGGACCAGTCATTCGAAATGACTTCTCCATGCATTTTATGCATTGGTAAAAGCACTATGATGAAAAGTGTGATATGTTTTCAGGTATCTCCTATACTAATAGAGCCACATGCTCACCGGTTTGCCACATGATGTAGGCCTATGGACTGAACAAGAAACCACCAAAAATTTTAACCAGTCATCGTTCTCACAACACTGAGGACCAGTCATTCGAAATGACTTCTCCATGCATTTTATGCATTGGTAAAAGCACTATGATGAAAAGTGTGATATGTTTTCAGGTATCTCCTAAACTAATAGAGCCACATGCTCACCGGTTTGCCACATGATGTAGGCCTATGGACTGAACAAGAAACGACCAAAAATTTTAACCAGTCATCGTTCTCACAACACTGAGGACCAGTCATTCGAAATGACTTCTCCATGCATTTTATGCATTGGTAAAAGCACTATGATGAAAAGTGTGATATGTTTTCAGGTATCTCCTAAACTAATAGAGCCACATGCTCACCGGTTTGCCACATGATGTAGGCCTATGGACTGAACAAGAAACGACCAAAAATTTTAACCAGTCATCGTTCTCACAACACTGAGGACCAGTCATTCGAAATGACTTCTCCATGCATTTTATGCATTGGTAAAAGCACTATGATGAAAAGTGTGATATGTTTTCAGGTATCTCCTATACTAATAGAGCCACATGCTCACCGGTTTGCCACATGATGTAGGCCCATGGACTGAACAAGAAACCACCAAAAATTTTAACCAGTCATCGTTCTCACAACACTGAGGACCAGTCATTCGAAATGACTTCTCCATGCATTTTATGCATTGGTAAAAGCACTATGATGAAAAGTGTGATATGTTTTCAGGTATCTCCTATACTAATAGAGCCACATGCTCACCGGTTTGCCACATGATGTAGGCCTATGGACTGAACAAGAAACCACCAAAAATTTTAACCAGTCATCGTTCTCACAACACTGAGGACCAGTCATTCGAAATGACTTCTCCATGCATTTTATGCATTGGTAAAAGCACTATGATGAAAAGTGTGATATGTTTTCAGGTATCTCCTATACTAATAGAGCCACATGCTCACCGGTTTGCCACATGATGTAGGCCTATGGACTGAACAAGAAACCACCAAAAATTTTAACCAGTCATCGTTCTCACAACACTGAGGACCAGTCATTCGAAATGACTTCTCCATGCATTTTATGCATTGGTAAAAGCACTATGATGAAAAGTGTGATATGTTTTCAGGTATCTCCTATACTAATAGAGCCACATGCTCACCGGTTTGCCACATGATGTAGGCCTATGGACTGAACAAGAAACCACCAAAAATTTTAACCAGTCATCGTTCTCACAACACTGAGGACCAGTCATTCGAAATGACTTCTCCATGCATTTTATGCATTGGTAAAAGCACTATGATGAAAAGTGTGATATGTTCTCAGGTATCTCCTAAACTAATAGAGCCACATGCTCACCGGTTTGCCACATGATGTAGGCCTATGGACTGAACAAGAAACGACCAAAAATTTTAACCAGTCATCGTTCTCACAACACTGAGGACCAGTCATTCGAAATGACTTCTCCATGCATTTTATGCATTGGTAAAAGCACTATGATGAAAAGTGTGATATGTTTTCAGGTATCTCCTAAACTAATAGAGCCACATGCTCACCGGTTTGCCACATGATGTAGGCCTATGGACTGAACAAGAAACCACCAAAAATTTTAACCAGTCATCGTTCTCACAACACTGAGGACCAGTCATTCGAAATGACTTCTCCATGCATTTTATGCATTGGTAAAAGCACTATGATGAAAAGTGTGATATGTTTTCAGGTATCTCCTATACTAATAGAGCCACATGCTCACTGGTTTGCCACATGATGTAGGCCTATGGACTGAACAAGAAACCACCAAAAATTTTAACCAGTCATCGTTCTCACAACACTGAGGACCAGTCATTCGAAATGACTTCTCCATGCATTTTATGCATTGGTAAAAGCACTATGATGAAAAGTGTGATATGTTTTCAGGTATCTCCTAAACTAATAGAGCCACATGCTCACCGGTTTGCCACATGATGTAGGCCTATGGACTGAACAAGAAACGACCAAAAATTTTAACCAGTCATCGTTCTCACAACACTGAGGACCAGTCATTCGAAATGACTTCTCCATGCATTTTATGCATTGGTAAAAGCACTATGATGAAAAGTGTGATATGTTTTCAGGTATCTCCTATACTAATAGAGCCACATGCTCACCGGTTTGCCACATGATGTAGGCCTATGGACTGAACAAGAAACCACCAAAAATTTTAACCAGTCATCGTTCTCACAACACTGAGGACCAGTCATTCGAAATGACTTCTCCATGCATTTTATGCATTGGTAAAAGCACTATGATGAAAAGTGTGATATGTTTTCAGGTATCTCCTATACTAATAGAGCCACATGCTCACCGGTTTGCCACATGATGTAGGCCCATGGACTGAACAAGAAACCACCAAAAATTTTAACCAGTCATCGTTCTCACAACACTGAGGACCAGTCATTCGAAATGACTTCTCCATGCATTTTATGCATTGGTAAAAGCACTATGATGAAAAGTGTGATATGTTTTCAGGTATCTCCTATACTAATAGAGCCACATGCTCACCGGTTTGCCACATGATGTAGGCCTATGGACTGAACAAGAAACCACCAAAAATTTTAACCAGTCATCGTTCTCACAACACTGAGGACCAGTCATTCGAAATTACTTCTCCATGCATTTTATGCATTGGTAAAAGCACTATGATGAAAAGTGTGATATGTTTTCAGGTATCTCCTATACTAATAGAGCCACATGCTCACTGGTTTGCCACATGATGTAGGCCTATGGACTGAACAAGAAACCACCAAAAATTTTAACCAGTCATCGTTCTCACAACATGAGGACCAGTCATTCGAAATGACTTCTCCATGCATTTTATGCATTGGTAAAAGCACTATGATGAAAAGTGTGATATGTTTTCAGGTATCTCCTATACTAATAGAACCACATGCTCACCGGTTTGCCACATGATGTACGCCTATGGACTGAACAAGAAACCACCAAAAATTTTAACCAGTCATCGTTCTCACAACACTGAGGACCAGTCATTCGAAATGACTTCTCCATGCATTTTATGCATTGGTAAAAGCACTATGATGAAAAGTGTGATATGTTTTCAGGTATCTCCTATACTAATAGAGCCACATGCTCACTGGTTTGCCACATGATGTAGGCCTATGGACTGAACAAGAAACCACCAAAAATTTTAACCAGTCATCGTTCTCACAACACTGAGGACCAGTCATTCGAAATGACTTCTCCATGCATTTTATGCATTGGTAAAAGCACTATGATGAAAAGTGTGATATGTTTTCAGGTATCTCCTATACTAATAGAGCCACATGCTCACTGGTTTGCCACATGATGTAGGCCTATGGACTGAACAAGAAACCACCAAAAATTTTAACCAGTCATCGTTCTCACAACACTGAGGACCAGTCATTCGAAATGACTTCTCCATGCATTTTATGCATTGGTAAAAGCACTATGATGAAAAGTGTGATATGTTTTCAGGTATCTCCTAAACTAATAGAGCCACATGCTCACCGGTTTGCCACATGATGTAGGCCTATGGACTGAACAAGAAACGACCAAAAATTTTAACCAGTCATCGTTCTCACAACACTGAGGACCAGTCATTCGAAATGACTTCTCCATGCATTTTATGCATTGGTAAAAGCACTATGATGAAAAGTGTGATATGTTTTCAGGTATCTCCTATACTAATAGAGCCACATGCTCACCGGTTTGCCACATGATGTAGGCCTATGGACTGAACAAGAAACCACCAAAAATTTTAACCAGTCATCGTTCTCACAACACTGAGGACCAGTCATTCGAAATGACTTCTCCATGCATTTTATGCATTGGTAAAAGCACTATGATGAAAAGTGTGATATGTTTTCAGGTATCTCCTATACTAATAGAGCCACATGCTCACCGGTTTGCCACATGATGTAGGCCTATGGACTGAACAAGAAACCACCAAAAATTTTAACCAGTCATCGTTCTCACAACACTGAGGACCAGTCATTCGAAATGACTTCTCCATGCATTTTATGCATTGGTAAAAGCACTATGATGAAAAGTGTGATATGTTTTCAGGTATCTCCTATACTAATAGAGCCACATGCTCACCGGTTTGCCACATGATGTAGGCCTATGGACTGAACAAGAAACCACCAAAAATTTTAACCAGTCATCGTTCTCACAACACTGAGGACCAGTCATTCGAAATGACTTCTCCATGCATTTTATGCATTGGTAAAAGCACTATGATGAAAAGTGTGATATGTTTTCAGGTATCTCCTAAACTAATAGAGCCACATGCTCACCGGTTTGCCACATGATGTAGGCCTATGGACTGAACAAGAAACGACCAAAAATTTTAACCAGTCATCGTTCTCACAACACTGAGGACCAGTCATTCGAAATGACTTCTCCATGCATTTTATGCATTGGTAAAAGCACTATGATGAAAAGTGTGATATGTTTTCAGGTATCTCCTAAACTAATAGAGCCACATGCTCACCGGTTTGCCACATGATGTAGGCCTATGGACTGAACAAGAAACGACCAAAAATTTTAACCAGTCATCGTTCTCACAACACTGAGGACCAGTCATTCGAAATGACTTCTCCATGCATTTTATGCATTGGTAAAAGCACTATGATGAAAAGTGTGATATGTTTTCAGGTATCTCCTATACTAATAGAGCCACATGCTCACCGGTTTGCCACATGATGTAGGCCCATGGACTGAACAAGAAACCACCAAAAATTTTAACCAGTCATCGTTCTCACAACACTGAGGACCAGTCATTCGAAATGACTTCTCCATGCATTTTATGCATTGGTAAAAGCACTATGATGAAAAGTGTGATATGTTTTCAGGTATCTCCTATACTAATAGAGCCACATGCTCACCGGTTTGCCACATGATGTAGGCCTATGGACTGAACAAGAAACCACCAAAAATTTTAACCAGTCATCGTTCTCACAACACTGAGGACCAGTCATTCGAAATGACTTCTCCATGCATTTTATGCATTGGTAAAAGCACTATGATGAAAAGTGTGATATGTTTTCAGGTATCTCCTATACTAATAGAGCCACATGCTCACCGGTTTGCCACATGATGTAGGCCTATGGACTGAACAAGAAACCACCAAAAATTTTAACCAGTCATCGTTCTCACAACACTGAGGACCAGTCATTCGAAATGACTTCTCCATGCATTTTATGCATTGGTAAAAGCACTATGATGAAAAGTGTGATATGTTTTCAGGTATCTCCTATACTAATAGAGCCACATGCTCACCGGTTTGCCACATGATGTAGGCCTATGGACTGAACAAGAAACCACCAAAAATTTTAACCAGTCATCGTTCTCACAACACTGAGGACCAGTCATTCGAAATGACTTCTCCATGCATTTTATGCATTGGTAAAAGCACTATGATGAAAAGTGTGATATGTTTTCAGGTATCTCCTATACTAATAGAGCCACATGCTCACTGGTTTGCCACATGATGTAGGCCTATGGACTGAACAAGAAACCACCAAAAATTTTAACCAGTCATCATTCTCACAACATGAGGACCAGTCATTCGAAATGACTTCTCCATGCATTTTATGCATTGGTAAAAGCACTATGATGAAAAGTGTGATATGTTTTCAGGTATCTCCTATACTAATAGAGCCACATGCTCACCGGTTTGCCACATGATGTACGCCTATGGACTGAACAAGAAACCACCAAAAATTTTAACCAGTCATCGTTCTCACAACACTGAGGACCAGTCATTCGAAATGACTTCTCCATGCATTTTATGCATTGGTAAAAGCACTATGATGAAAAGTGTGATATGTTTTCAGGTATCTCCTATACTAATAGAGCCACATGCTCACTGGTTTGCCACATGATGTAGGCCTATGGACTGAACAAGAAACCACCAAAAATTTTAACCAGTCATCGTTCTCACAACACTGAGGACCAGTCATTCGAAATGACTTCTCCATGCATTTTATGCATTGGTAAAAGCACTATGATGAAAAGTGTGATATGTTTTCAGGTATCTCCTATACTAATAGAGCCACATGCTCACTGGTTTGCCACATGATGTAGGCCTATGGACTGAACAAGAAACCACCAAAAATTTTAACCAGTCATCGTTCTCACAACACTGAGGACCAGTCATTCGAAATGACTTCTCCATGCATTTTATGCATTGGTAAAAGCACTATGATGAAAAGTGTGATATGTTTTCAGGTATCTCCTAAACTAATAGAGCCACATGCTCACCGGTTTGCCACATGATGTAGGCCTATGGACTGAACAAGAAACGACCAAAAATTATAACCAGTCATCGTTCTCACAACACTGAGGACCAGTCATTCGAAATGACTTCTCCATGCATTTTATGCATTGGTAAAAGCACTATGATGAAAAGTGTGATATGTTTTCAGGTATCTCCTATACTAATAGAGCCACATGCTCACCGGTTTGCCACATGATGTAGGCCTATGGACTGAACAAGAAACCACCAAAAATTTTAACCAGTCATCGTTCTCACAACACTGAGGACCAGTCATTCGAAATGACTTCTCCATGCATTTTATGCATTGGTAAAAGCACTATGATGAAAAGTGTGATATGTTTTCAGGTATCTCCTATACTAATAGAGCCACATGCTCACCGGTTTGCCACATGATGTAGGCCTATGGACTGAACAAGAAACCACCAAAAATTTTAACCAGTCATCGTTCTCACAACACTGAGGACCAGTCATTCGAAATGACTTCTCCATGCATTTTATGCATTGGTAAAAGCACTATGATGAAAAGTGTGATATGTTTTCAGGTATCTCCTATACTAATAGAGCCACATGCTCACCGGTTTGCCACATGATGTAGGCCTATGGACTGAACAAGAAACCACCAAAAATTTTAACCAGTCATCGTTCTCACAACACTGAGGACCAGTCATTCGAAATGACTTCTCCATGCATTTTATGCATTGGTAAAAGCACTATGATGAAAAGTGTGATATGTTTTCAGGTATCTCCTAAACTAATAGAGCCACATGCTCACCGGTTTGCCACATGATGTAGGCCTATGGACTGAACAAGAAACGACCAAAAATTTTAACCAGTCATCGTTCTCACAACACTGAGGACCAGTCATTCGAAATGACTTCTCCATGCATTTTATGCATTGGTAAAAGCACTATGATGAAAAGTGTGATATGTTTTCAGGTATCTCCTAAACTAATAGAGCCACATGCTCACCGGTTTGCCACATGATGTAGGCCTATGGACTGAACAAGAAACGACCAAAAATTTTAACCAGTCATCGTTCTCACAACACTGAGGACCAGTCATTCGAAATGACTTCTCCATGCATTTTATGCATTGGTAAAAGCACTATGATGAAAAGTGTGATATGTTTTCAGGTATCTCCTATACTAATAGAGCCACATGCTCACTGGTTTGCCACATGATGTAGGCCTATGGACTGAACAAGAAACCACCAAAAATTTTAACCAGTCATCGTTCTCACAACACTGAGGACCAGTCATTCGAAATGACTTCTCCATGCATTTTATGCATTGGTAAAAGCACTATGATGAAAAGTGTGATATGTTTTCAGGTATCTCCTATACTAATAGAGCCACATGCTCACTGGTTTGCCACATGATGTAGGCCTATGGACTGAACAAGAAACCACCAAAAATTTTAACCAGTCATCGTTCTCACAACACTGAGGACCAGTCATTCGAAATGACTTCTCCATGCATTTTATGCATTGGTAAAAGCACTATGATGAAAAGTGTGATATGTTTTCAGGTATCTCCTATACTAATAGAGCCACATGCTCACTGGTTTGCCACATGATGTAGGCCTATGGACTGAACAAGAAACCACCAAAAATTTTAACCAGTCATCGTTCTCACAACACTGAGGACCAGTCATTCGAAATGACTTCTCCATGCATTTTATGCATTGGTAAAAGCACTATGATGAAAAGTGTGATATGTTTTCAGGTATCTCCTATACTAATAGAGCCACATGCTCACTGGTTTGCCACATGATGTAGGCCTATGGACTGAACAAGAAACCACCAAAAATTTTAACCAGTCATCGTTCTCACAACACTGAGGACCAGTCATTCGAAATGACTTCTCCATGCATTTTATGCATTGGTAAAAGCACTATGATGAAAAGTGTGATATGTTTTCAGGTATCTCCTATACTAATAGAGCCACATGCTCACTGGTTTGCCACATGATGTAGGCCTATGGACTGAACAAGAAACCACCAAAAATTTTAACCAGTCATCGTTCTCACAACACTGAGGACCAGTCATTCGAAATGACTTCTCCATGCATTTTATGCATTGGTAAAAGCACTATGATGAAAAGTGTGATATGTTTTCAGGTATCTCCTATACTAATAGAGCCACATGCTCACTGGTTTGCCACATGATGTAGGCCTATGGACTGAACAAGAAACCACCAAAAATTTTAACCAGTCATCGTTCTCACAACATGAGGACCAGTCATTCGAAATGACTTCTCCATGCATTTTATGCATTGGTAAAAGCACTATGATGAAAAGTGTGATATGTTTTCAGGTATCTCCTATACTAATAGAGCCACATGCTCACCGGTTTGCCACATGATGTACGCCTATGGACTGAACAAGAAACCACCAAAAATTTTAACCAGTCATCGTTCTCACAACACTGAGGACCAGTCATTCGAAATGACTTCTCCATGCATTTTATGCATTGGTAAAAGCACTATGATGAAAAGTGTGATATGTTTTCAGGTATCTCCTATACTAATAGAGCCACATGCTCACTGGTTTGCCACATGATGTAGGCCTATGGACTGAACAAGAAACCACCAAAAATTTTAACCAGTCATCGTTCTCACAACACTGAGGACCAGTCATTCGAAATGACTTCTCCATGCATTTTATGCATTGGTAAAAGCACTATGATGAAAAGTGTGATATGTTTTCAGGTATCTCCTATACTAATAGAGCCACATGCTCACTGGTTTGCCACATGATGTAGGCCTATGGACTGAACAAGAAACCACCAAAAATTTTAACCAGTCATCGTTCTCACAACACTGAGGACCAGTCATTCGAAATGACTTCTCCATGCATTTTATGCATTGGTAAAAGCACTATGATGAAAAGTGTGATATGTTTTCAGGTATCTCCTAAACTAATAGAGCCACATGCTCACCGGTTTGCCACATGATGTAGGCCTATGGACTGAACAAGAAACGACCAAAAATTTTAACCAGTCATCGTTCTCACAACACTGAGGACCAGTCATTCGAAATGACTTCTCCATGCATTTTATGCATTGGTAAAAGCACTATGATGAAAAGTGTGATATGTTTTCAGGTATCTCCTATACTAATAGAGCCACATGCTCACCGGTTTGCCACATGATGTAGGCCTATGGACTGAACAAGAAACCACCAAAAATTTTAACCAGTCATCGTTCTCACAACACTGAGGACCAGTCATTCGAAATGACTTTTCCATGCATTTTATGCATTGGTAAAAGCACTATGATGAAAAGTGTGATATGTTTTCAGGTATCTCCTATACTAATAGAGCCACATGCTCACCGGTTTGCCACATGATGTAGGCCTATGGACTGAACAAGAAACCACCAAAAATTTTAACCAGTCATCGTTCTCACAACACTGAGGACCAGTCATTCGAAATGACTTCTCCATGCATTTTATGCATTGGTAAAAGCACTATGATGAAAAGTGTGATATGTTTTCAGGTATCTCCTATACTAATAGAGCCACATGCTCACCGGTTTGCCACATGATGTAGGCCTATGGACTGAACAAGAAACCACCAAAAATTTTAACCAGTCATCGTTCTCACAACACTGAGGACCAGTCATTCGAAATGACTTCTCCATGCATTTTATGCATTGGTAAAAGCACTATGATGAAAAGTGTGATATGTTTTCAGGTATCTCCTAAACTAATAGAGCCACATGCTCACCGGTTTGCCACATGATGTAGGCCTATGGACTGAACAAGAAACGACCAAAAATTTTAACCAGTCATCGTTCTCACAACACTGAGGACCAGTCATTCGAAATGACTTCTCCATGCATTTTATGCATTGGTAAAAGCACTATGATGAAAAGTGTGATATGTTTTCAGGTATCTCCTAAACTAATAGAGCCACATGCTCACCGGTTTGCCACATGATGTAGGCCTATGGACTGAACAAGAAACGACCAAAAATTTTAACCAGTCATCGTTCTCACAACACTGAGGACCAGTCATTCGAAATGACTTCTCCATGCATTTTATGCATTGGTAAAAGCACTATGATGAAAAGTGTGATATGTTTTCAGGTATCTCCTATACTAATAGAGCCACATGCTCACCGGTTTGCCACATGATGTAGGCCCATGGACTGAACAAGAAACCACCAAAAATTTTAACCAGTCATCGTTCTCACAACACTGAGGACCAGTCATTCGAAATGACTTCTCCATGCATTTTATGCATTGGTAAAAGCACTATGATGAAAAGTGTGATATGTTTTCAGGTATCTCCTATACTAATAGAGCCACATGCTCACCGGTTTGCCACATGATGTAGGCCTATGGACTGAACAAGAAACCACCAAAAATTTTAACCAGTCATCGTTCTCACAACACTGAGGACCAGTCATTCGAAATGACTTCTCCATGCATTTTATGCATTGGTAAAAGCACTATGATGAAAAGTGTGATATGTTTTCAGGTATCTCCTATACTAATAGAGCCACATGCTCACCGGTTTGCCACATGATGTAGGCCTATGGACTGAACAAGAAACCACCAAAAATTTTAACCAGTCATCGTTCTCACAACACTGAGGACCAGTCATTCGAAATGACTTCTCCATGCATTTTATGCATTGGTAAAAGCACTATGATGAAAAGTGTGATATGTTTTCAGGTATCTCCTATACTAATAGAGCCACATGCTCACCGGTTTGCCACATGATGTAGGCCTATGGACTGAACAAGAAACCACCAAAAATTTTAACCAGTCATCGTTCTCACAACACTGAGGACCAGTCATTCGAAATGACTTCTCCATGCATTTTATGCATTGGTAAAAGCACTATGATGAAAAGTGTGATATGTTTTCAGGTATCTCCTAAACTAATAGAGCCACATGCTCACCGGTTTGCCACATGATGTAGGCCTATGGACTGAACAAGAAACGACCAAAAATTTTAACCAGTCATCGTTCTCACAACACTGAGGACCAGTCATTCGAAATGACTTCTCCATGCATTTTATGCATTGGTAAAAGCACTATGATGAAAAGTGTGATATGTTTTCAGGTATCTCCTATACTAATAGAGCCACATGCTCACCGGTTTGCCACATGATGTAGGCCTATGGACTGAACAAGAAACCACCAAAAATTTTAACCAGTCATCGTTCTCACAACACTGAGGACCAGTCATTCGAAATGACTTCTCCATGCATTTTATGCATTGGTAAAAGCACTATGATGAAAAGTGTGATATGTTTTCAGGTATCTCCTATACTAATAGAGCCACATGCTCACCGGTTTGCCACATGATGTAGGCCCATGGACTGAACAAGAAACCACCAAAAATTTTAACCAGTCATCGTTCTCACAACACTGAGGACCAGTCATTCGAAATGACTTCTCCATGCATTTTATGCATTGGTAAAAGCACTATGATGAAAAGTGTGATATGTTTTCAGGTATCTCCTATACTAATAGAGCCACATGCTCACCGGTTTGCCACATGATGCAGGCCTATGGACTGAACAAGAAACCACCAAAAATTTTAACCAGTCATCGTTCTCACAACACTGAGGACCAGTCATTCGAAATTACTTCTCCATGCATTTTATGCATTGGTAAAAGCACTATGATGAAAAGTGTGATATGTTTTCAGGTATCTCCTATACTAATAGAGCCACATGCTCACTGGTTTGCCACATGATGTAGGCCTATGGACTGAACAAGAAACCACCAAAAATTTTAACCAGTCATCGTTCTCACAACATGAGGACCAGTCATTCGAAATGACTTCTCCATGCATTTTATGCATTGGTAAAAGCACTATGATGAAAAGTGTGATATGTTTTCAGGTATCTCCTATACTAATAGAGCCACATGCTCACCGGTTTGCCACATGATGTACGCCTATGGACTGAACAAGAAACCACCAAAAATTTTAACCAGTCATCGTTCTCACAACACTGAGGACCAGTCATTCGAAATGACTTCTCCATGCATTTTATGCATTGGTAAAAGCACTATGATGAAAAGTGTGATATGTTTTCAGGTATCTCCTATACTAATAGAGCCACATGCTCACTGGTTTGCCACATGATGTAGGCCTATGGACTGAACAAGAAACCACCAAAAATTTTAACCAGTCATCGTTCTCACAACACTGAGGACCAGTCATTCGAAATGACTTCTCCATGCATTTTATGCATTGGTAAAAGCACTATGATGAAAAGTGTGATATGTTTTCAGGTATCTCCTATACTAATAGAGCCACATGCTCACTGGTTTGCCACATGATGTAGGCCTATGGACTGAACAAGAAACCACCAAAAATTTTAACCAGTCATCGTTCTCACAACACTGAGGACCAGTCATTCGAAATGACTTCTCCATGCATTTTATGCATTGGTAAAAGCACTATGATGAAAAGTGTGATATGTTTTCAGGTATCTCCTAAACTAATAGAGCCACATGCTCACCGGTTTGCCACATGATGTAGGCCTATGGACTGAACAAGAAACGACCAAAATTTTTAACCAGTCATCGTTCTCACAACACTGAGGACCAGTCATTCGAAATGACTTCTCCATGCATTTTATGCATTGGTAAAAGCACTATGATGAAAAGTGTGATATGTTTTCAGGTATCTCCTATACTAATAGAGCCACATGCTCACCGGTTTGCCACATGATGTAGGCCCATGGACTGAACAAGAAACCACCAAAAATTTTAACCAGTCATCGTTCTCACAACACTGAGGACCAGTCATTCGAAATGACTTCTCCATGCATTTTATGCATTGGTAAAAGCACTATGATGAAAAGTGTGATATGTTTTCAGGTATCTCCTATACTAATAGAGCCACATGCTCACCGGTTTGCCACATGATGTAGGCCTATGGACTGAACAAGAAACCACCAAAAATTTTAACCAGTCATCGTTCTCACAACACTGAGGACCAGTCATTCGAAATGACTTCTCCATGCATTTTATGCATTGGTAAAAGCACTATGATGAAAAGTGTGATATGTTTTCAGGTATCTCCTATACTAATAGAGCCACATGCTCACCGGTTTGCCACATGATGTAGGCCTATGGACTGAACAAGAAACCACCAAAAATTTTAACCAGTCATCGTTCTCACAACACTGAGGACCAGTCATTCGAAATGACTTCTCCATGCATTTTATGCATTGGTAAAAGCACTATGATGAAAAGTGTGATATGTTTTCAGGTATCTCCTATACTAATAGAGCCACATGCTCACCGGTTTGCCACATGATGTAGGCCTATGGACTGAACAAGAAACCACCAAAAATTTTAACCAGTCATCGTTCTCACAACACTGAGGACCAGTCATTCGAAATGACTTCTCCATGCATTTTATGCATTGGTAAAAGCACTATGATGAAAAGTGTGATATGTTTTCAGGTATCTCCTAAACTAATAGAGCCACATGCTCACCGGTTTGCCACATGATGTAGGCCTATGGACTGAACAAGAAACGACCAAAAATTTTAACCAGTCATCGTTCTCACAACACTGAGGACCAGTCATTCGAAATGACTTCTCCATGCATTTTATGCATTGGTAAAAGCACTATGATGAAAAGTGTGATATGTTTTCAGGTATCTCCTATACTAATAGAGCCACATGCTCACCGGTTTGCCACATGATGTAGGCCCATGGACTGAACAAGAAACCACCAAAAATTTTAACCAGTCATCGTTCTCACAACACTGAGGACCAGTCATTCGAAATGACTTCTCCATGCATTTTATGCATTGGTAAAAGCACTATGATGAAAAGTGTGATATGTTTTCAGGTATCTCCTATACTAATAGAGCCACATGCTCACCGGTTTGCCACATGATGCAGGCCTATGGACTGAACAAGAAACCACCAAAAATTTTAACCAGTCATCGTTCTCACAACACTGAGGACCAGTCATTCGAAATTACTTCTCCATGCATTTTATGCATTGGTAAAAGCACTATGATGAAAAGTGTGATATGTTTTCAGGTATCTCCTATACTAATAGAGCCACATGCTCACTGGTTTGCCACATGATGTAGGCCTATGGACTGAACAAGAAACCACCAAAAATTTTAACCAGTCATCGTTCTCACAACATGAGGACCAGTCATTCGAAATGACTTCTCCATGCATTTTATGCATTGGTAAAAGCACTATGATGAAAAGTGTGATATGTTTTCAGGTATCTCCTATACTAATAGAGCCACATGCTCACCGGTTTGCCACATGATGTACGCCTATGGACTGAACAAGAAACCACCAAAAATTTTAACCAGTCATCGTTCTCACAACACTGAGGACCAGTCATTCGAAATGACTTCTCCATGCATTTTATGCATTGGTAAAAGCACTATGATGAAAAGTGTGATATGTTTTCAGGTATCTCCTATACTAATAGAGCCACATGCTCACTGGTTTGCCACATGATGTAGGCCTATGGACTGAACAAGAAACCACCAAAAATTTTAACCAGTCATCGTTCTCACAACACTGAGGACCAGTCATTCGAAATGACTTCTCCATGCATTTTATGCATTGGTAAAAGCACTATGATGAAAAGTGTGATATGTTTTCAGGTATCTCCTATACTAATAGAGCCACATGCTCACTGGTTTGCCACATGATGTAGGCCTATGGACTGAACAAGAAACCACCAAAAATTTTAACCAGTCATCGTTCTCACAACACTGAGGACCAGTCATTCGAAATGACTTCTCCATGCATTTTATGCATTGGTAAAAGCACTATGATGAAAAGTGTGATATGTTTTCAGGTATCTCCTAAACTAATAGAGCCACATGCTCACCGGTTTGCCACATGATGTAGGCCTATGGACTGAACAAGAAACGACCAAAAATTTTAACCAGTCATCGTTCTCACAACACTGAGGACCAGTCATTCGAAATGACTTCTCCATGCATTTTATGCATTGGTAAAAGCACTATGATGAAAAGTGTGATATGTTTTCAGGTATCTCCTATACTAATAGAGCCACATGCTCACCGGTTTGCCACATGATGTAGGCCTATGGACTGAACAAGAAACCACCAAAAATTTTAACCAGTCATCGTTCTCACAACACTGAGGACCAGTCATTCGAAATGACTTCTCCATGCATTTTATGCATTGGTAAAAGCACTATGATGAAAAGTGTGATATGTTTTCAGGTATCTCCTATACTAATAGAGCCACATGCTCACCGGTTTGCCACATGATGTAGGCCTATGGACTGAACAAGAAACCACCAAAAATTTTAACCAGTCATCGTTCTCACAACACTGAGGACCAGTCATTCGAAATGACTTCTCCATGCATTTTATGCATTGGTAATAGCACTATGATGAAAAGTGTGATATGTTTTCAGGTATCTCCTATACTAATAGAGCCACATGCTCACCGGTTTGCCACATGATGTAGGCCCATGGACTGAACAAGAAACCACCAAAAATTTTAACCAGTCATCGTTCTCACAACACTGAGGACCAGTCATTCGAAATGACTTCTCCATGCATTTTATGCATTGGTAAAAGCACTATGATGAAAAGTGTGATATGTTTTCAGGTATCTCCTATACTAATAGAGCCACATGCTCACCGGTTTGCCACATGATGTAGGCCTATGGACTGAACAAGAAACCACCAAAAATTTTAACCAGTCATCGTTCTCACAACACTGAGGACCAGTCATTCGAAATGACTTCTCCATGCATTTTATGCATTGGTAAAAGCACTATGATGAAAAGTGTGATATGTTTTCAGGTATCTCTTATACTAATAGAGCCACATGCTCACCGGTTTGCCACATGATGTAGGCCTATGGACTGAACAAGAAACCACCAAAAATTTTAACCAGTCATCGTTCTCACAACACTGAGGACCAGTCATTCGAAATGACTTCTCCATGCATTTTATGCATTGGTAAAAGCACTATGATGAAAAGTGTGATATGTTTTCAGGTATCTCCTATACTAATAGAGCCACATGCTCACCGGTTTGCCACATGATGTAGGCCTATGGACTGAACAAGAAACCACCAAAAATTTTAACCAGTCATCGTTCTCACAACACTGAGGACCAGTCATTCGAAATGACTTCTCCATGCATTTTATGCATTGGTAAAAGCACTATGATGAAAAGTGTGATATGTTTTCAGGTATCTCCTATACTAATAGAGCCACATGCTCACTGGTTTGCCACATGATGTAGGCCTATGGACTGAACAAGAAACCACCAAAAATTTTAACCAGTCATCGTTCTCACAACACTGAGGACCAGTCATTCGAAATGACTTCTCCATGCATTTTATGCATTGGTAAAAGCACTATGATGAAAAGTGTGATATGTTTTCAGGTATCTCCTAAACTAATAGAGCCACATGCTCTCCGGTTTGCCACATGATGTAGGCCTATGGACTGAACAAGAAACGACCAAAAATTTTAACCAGTCATCGTTCTCACAACACTGAGGACCAGTCATTCGAAATGACTTCTCCATGCATTTTATGCATTGGTAAAAGCACTATGATGAAAAGTGTGATATGTTTTCAGGTATCTCCTATACTAATAGAGCCACATGCTCACCGGTTTGCCACATGATGTAGGCCTATGGACTGAACAAGAAACCACCAAAAATTTTAACCAGTCATCGTTCTCACAACACTGAGGACCAGTCATTCGAAATGACTTCTCCATGCATTTTATGCATTGGTAAAAGCACTATGATGAAAAGTGTGATATGTTTTCAGGTATCTCCTATACTAATAGAGCCACATGCTCACCGGTTTGCCACATGATGTAGGCCTATGGACTGAACAAGAAACCACCAAAAATTTTAACCAGTCATCGTTCTCACAACACTGAGGACCAGTCATTCGAAATGACTTCTCCATGCATTTTATGCATTGGTAAAAGCACTATGATGAAAAGTGTGATATGTTTTCAGGTATCTCCTATACTAATAGAGCCACATGCTCACCGGTTTGCCACATGATGTAGGCCCATGGACTGAACAAGAAACCACCAAAAATTTTAACCAGTCATCGTTCTCACAACACTGAGGACCAGTCATTCGAAATGACTTCTCCATGCATTTTATGCATTGGTAAAAGCACTATGATGAAAAGTGTGATATGTTTTCAGGTATCTCCTATACTAATAGAGCCACATGCTCACCGGTTTGCCACATGATGTAGGCCTATGGACTGAACAAGAAACCACCAAAAATTTTAACCAGTCATCGTTCTCACAACACTGAGGACCAGTCATTCGAAATTACTTCTCCATGCATTTTATGCATTGGTAAAAGCACTATGATGAAAAGTGTGATATGTTTTCAGGTATCTCCTATACTAATAGAGCCACATGCTCACTGGTTTGCCACATGATGTAGGCCTATGGACTGAACAAGAAACCACCAAAAATTTTAACCAGTCATCGTTCTCACAACATGAGGACCAGTCATTCGAAATGACTTCTCCATGCATTTTATGCATTGGTAAAAGCACTATGATGAAAAGTGTGATATGTTTTCAGGTATCTCCTATACTAATAGAGCCACATGCTCACCGGTTTGCCACATGATGTAGGCCTATGGACTGAACAAGAAACGACCAAAAATTTTAACCAGTCATCGTTCTCACAACACTGAGGACCAGTCATTCGAAATGACTTCTCCATGCATTTTATGCATTGGTAAAAGCACTATGATGAAAAGTGTGATATGTTTTCAGGTATCTCCTATACTAATAGAGCCACATGCTCACTGGTTTGCCACATGATGTAGGCCTATGGACTGAACAAGAAACCACCAAAAATTTTAACCAGTCATCGTTCTCACAACACTGAGGACCAGTCATTCGAAATGACTTCTCCATGCATTTTATGCATTGGTAAAAGCACTATGATGAAAAGTGTGATATGTTTTCAGGTATCTCCTAAACTAATAGAGCCACATGCTCACCGGTTTGCCACATGATGTAGGCCTATGGACTGAACAAGAAACGACCAAAAATTTTAACCAGTCATCGTTCTCACAACACTGAGGACCAGTCATTCGAAATGACTTCTCCATGCATTTTATGCATTGGTAAAAGCACTATGATGAAAAGTGTGATATGTTTTCAGGTATCTGCTATACTAATAGAGCCACATGCTCACCGGTTTGCCACATGATGTAGGCCTATGGACTGAACAAGAAACCACCAAAAATTTTAACCAGTCATCGTTCTCACAACACTGAGGACCAGTCATTCGAAATGACTTCTCCATGCATTTTATGCATTGGTAATAGCACTATGATGAAAAGTGTGATATGTTTTCAGGTATCTCCTATACTAATAGAGCCACATGCTCACCGGTTTGCCACATGATGTAGGCCCATGGACTGAACAAGAAACCACCAAAAATTTTAACCAGTCATCGTTCTCACAACACTGAGGACCAGTCATTCGAAATGACTTCTCCATGCATTTTATGCATTGGTAAAAGCACTATGATGAAAAGTGTGATATGTTTTCAGGTATCTCCTATACTAATAGAGCCACATGCTCACCGGTTTGCCACATGATGTAGGCCTATGGACTGAACAAGAAACCACCAAAAATTTTAACCAGTCATCGTTCTCACAACACTGAGGACCAGTCATTCGAAATGACTTCTCCATGCATTTTATGCATTGGTAAAAGCACTATGATGAAAAGTGTGATATGTTTTCAGGTATCTCCTATACTAATAGAGCCACATGCTCACCGGTTTGCCACATGATGTAGGCCTATGGACTGAACAAGAAACCACCAAAAATTTTAACCAGTCATCGTTCTCACAACACTGAGGACCAGTCATTCGAAATGACTTCTCCATGCATTTTATGCATTGGTAAAAGCACTATGATGAAAAGTGTGATATGTTTTCAGGTATCTCCTATACTAATAGAGCCACATGCTCACTGGTTTGCCACATGATGTAGGCCTATGGACTGAACAAGAAACCACCAAAAATTTTAACCAGTCATCGTTCTCACAACACTGAGGACCAGTCATTCGAAATGACTTCTCCATGCATTTTATGCATTGGTAAAAGCACTATGATGAAAAGTGTGATATGTTTTCAGGTATCTCCTATACTAATAGAGCCACATGCTCACTGGTTTGCCACATGATGTAGGCCTATGGACTGAACAAGAAACCACCAAAAATTTTAACCAGTCATCGTTCTCACAACACTGAGGACCAGTCATTCGAAATGACTTCTCCATGCATTTTATGCATTGGTAAAAGCACTATGATGAAAAGTGTGATATGTTTTCAGGTATCTCCTATACTAATAGAGCCACATGCTCACTGGTTTGCCACATGATGTAGGCCTATGGACTGAACAAGAAACCACCAAAAATTTTAACCAGTCATCGTTCTCACAACACTGAGGACCAGTCATTCGAAATGACTTCTCCATGCATTTTATGCATTGGTAAAAGCACTATGATGAAAAGTGTGATATGTTTTCAGGTATCTCCTAAACTAATAGAGCCACATGCTCACCGGTTTGCCACATGATGTAGGCCTATGGACTGAACAAGAAACGACCAAAAATTTTAACCAGTCATCGTTCTCACAACACTGAGGACAAGTCATTCGAAATGACTTCTCCATGCATTTTATGCATTGGTAAAAGCACTATGATGAAAAGTGTGATATGTTTTCAGGTATCTCCTATACTAATAGAACCACATGCTCACCGGTTTGCCACATGATGTAGGCCTATGGACTGAACAAGAAACCACCAAAAATTTTAACCAGTCATCATTCTCACAACACTGAGGACCAGTCATTCGAAATGACTTCTCCATGCATTTTATGCATTGGTAAAAGCACTATGATGAAAAGTGTGATATGTTTTCAGGTATCTCCTAAACTAATAGAGCCACATGCTCACCGGTTTGCCACATGATGTAGGCCTATGGACTGAACAAGAAACGACCAAAAATTTTAACCAGTCATCGTTCTCACAACACTGAGGACCAGTCATTCGAAATGACTTCTCCATGCATTTTATGCATTGGTAAAAGCACTATGATGAAAAGTGTGATATGTTTTCAGGTATCTCCTATACTAATAGAGCCACATGCTCACCGGTTTGCCACATGATGTAGGCCTATGGACTGAACAAGAAACCACCAAAAATTTTAACCAGTCATCGTTCTCACAACACTGAGGACCAGTCATTCGAAATGACTTCTCCATGCATTTTATGCATTGGTAAAAGCACTATGATGAAAAGTGTGATATGTTTTCAGGTATCTGCTATACTAATAGAGCCACATGCTCACCGGTTTGCCACATGATGTAGGCCTATGGACTGAACAAGAAACCACCAAAAATTTTAACCAGTCATCGTTCTCACAACACTGAGGACCAGTCATTCGAAATGACTTCTCCATGCATTTTATGCATTGGTAATAGCACTATGATGAAAAGTGTGATATGTTTTCAGGTATCTCCTATACTAATAGAGCCACATGCTCACCGGTTTGCCACATGATGTAGGCCCATGGACTGAACAAGAAACCACCAAAAATTTTAACCAGTCATCGTTCTCACAACACTGAGGACCAGTCATTCGAAATGACTTCTCCATGCATTTTATGCATTGGTAAAAGCACTATGATGAAAAGTGTGATATGTTTTCAGGTATCTCCTATACTAATAGAGCCACATGCTCACCGGTTTGCCACATGATGTAGGCCTATGGACTGAACAAGAAACCACCAAAAATTTTAACCAGTCATCGTTCTCACAACACTGAGGACCAGTCATTCGAAATGACTTCTCCATGCATTTTATGCATTGGTAAAAGCACTATGATGAAAAGTGTGATATGTTTTCAGGTATCTCCTAAACTAATAGAGCCACATGCTCACCGGTTTGCCACATGATGTAGGCCTATGGACTGAACAAGAAACGACCAAAAATTTTAACCAGTCATCGTTCTCACAACACTGAGGACAAGTCATTCGAAATGACTTCTCCATGCATTTTATGCATTGGTAAAAGCACTATGATGAAAAGTGTGATATGTTTTCAGGTATCTCCTATACTAATAGAACCACATGCTCACCGGTTTGCCACATGATGTAGGCCTATGGACTGAACAAGAAACCACCAAAAATTTTAACCAGTCATCATTCTCACAACACTGAGGACCAGTCATTCGAAATGACTTCTCCATGCATTTTATGCATTGGTAAAAGCACTATGATGAAAAGTGTGATATGTTTTCAGGTATCTCCTAAACTAATAGAGCCACATGCTCACCGGTTTGCCACATGATGTAGGCCTATGGACTGAACAAGAAACGACCAAAAATTTTAACCAGTCATCGTTCTCACAACACTGAGGACCAGTCATTCGAAATGACTTCTCCATGCATTTTATGCATTGGTAAAAGCACTATGATGAAAAGTGTGATATGTTTTCAGGTATCTCCTATACTAATAGAGCCACATGCTCACCGGTTTGCCACATGATGTAGGCCTATGGACTGAACAAGAAACCACCAAAAATTTTAACCAGTCATCGTTCTCACAACACTGAGGACCAGTCATTCGAAATGACTTCTCCATGCATTTTATGCATTGGTAAAAGCACTATGATGAAAAGTGTGATATGTTTTCAGGTATCTGCTATACTAATAGAGCCACATGCTCACCGGTTTGCCACATGATGTAGGCCTATGGACTGAACAAGAAACCACCAAAAATTTTAACCAGTCATCGTTCTCACAACACTGAGGACCAGTCATTCGAAATGACTTCTCCATGCATTTTATGCATTGGTAATAGCACTATGATGAAAAGTGTGATATGTTTTCAGGTATCTCCTATACTAATAGAGCCACATGCTCACCGGTTTGCCACATGATGTAGGCCCATGGACTGAACAAGAAACCACCAAAAATTTTAACCAGTCATCGTTCTCACAACACTGAGGACCAGTCATTCGAAATGACTTCTCCATGCATTTTATGCATTGGTAAAAGCACTATGATGAAAAGTGTGATATGTTTTCAGGTATCTCCTATACTAATAGAGCCACATGCTCACCGGTTTGCCACATGATGTAGGCCTATGGACTGAACAAGAAACCACCAAAAATTTTAACCAGTCATCGTTCTCACAACACTGAGGACCAGTCATTCGAAATGACTTCTCCATGCATTTTATGCATTGGTAAAAGCACTATGATGAAAAGTGTGATATGTTTTCAGGTATCTCCTATACTAATAGAGCCACATGCTCACCGGTTTTCCACATGATGTAGGCCTATGGACTGAACAAGAAACCACCAAAAATTTTAACCAGTCATCGTTCTCACAACACTGAGGACCAGTCATTCGAAATGACTTCTCCATGCATTTTATGCATTGGTAAAAGCACTATGATGAAAAGTGTGATATGTTTTCAGGTATCTCCTATACTAATAGAGCCACATGCTCACCGGTTTGCCACATGATGTAGGCCTATGGACTGAACAAGAAACCACCAAAAATTTTAACCAGTCATCGTTCTCACAACACTGAGGACCAGTCATTCGAAATGACTTCTCCATGCATTTTATGCATTGGTAAAAGCACTATGATGAAAAGTGTGATATGTTTTCAGGTATCTCCTATACTAATAGAGCCACATGCTCACTGGTTTGCCACATGATGTAGGCCTATGGACTGAACAAGAAACCACCAAAAATTTTAACCAGTCATCGTTCTCACAACACTGAGGACCAGTCATTCGAAATGACTTCTCCATGCATTTTATGCATTGGTAAAAGCACTATGATGAAAAGTGTGATATGTTTTCAGGTATCTCCTATACTAATAGAGCCACATGCTCACTGGTTTGCCACATGATGTAGGCCTATGGACTGAACAAGAAACCACCAAAAATTTTAACCAGTCATCGTTCTCACAACACTGAGGACCAGTCATTCGAAATGACTTCTCCATGCATTTTATGCATTGGTAAAAGCACTATGATGAAAAGTGTGATATGTTTTCAGGTATCTCCTAAACTAATAGAGCCACATGCTCACCGGTTTGCCACATGATGTAGGCCTATGGACTGAACAAGAAACGACCAAAAATTTTAACCAGTCATCGTTCTCACAACACTGAGGACAAGTCATTCGAAATGACTTCTCCATGCATTTTATGCATTGGTAAAAGCACTATGATGAAAAGTGTGATATGTTTTCAGGTATCTCCTATACTAATGGAACCACATGCTCACCGGTTTGCCACATGATGTAGGCCTATGGACTGAACAAGAAACCACCAAAAATTTTAACCAGTCATCGTTCTCACAACACTGAGGACCAGTCATTCGAAATGACTTCTCCATGCATTTTATGCATTGGTAAAAGCACTATGATGAAAAGTGTGATATGTTTTCAGGTATCTCCTATACTAATAGAGCCACATGCTCACCGGTTTGCCACATGATGTAGGCCTATGGACTGAACAAGAAACCACCAAAAATTTTAACCAGTCATCGTTCTCACAACACTGAGGACCAGTCATTCGAAATGACTTCTCCATGCATTTTATGCATTGGTAATAGCACTATGATGAAAAGTGTGATATGTTTTCAGGTATCTCCTATACTAATAGAGCCACATGCTCACCGGTTTGCCACATGATGTAGGCCCATGGACTGAACAAGAAACCACCAAAAATTTTAACCAGTCATCGTTCTCACAACACTGAGGACCAGTCATTCGAAATGACTTCTCCATGCATTTTATGCATTGGTAAAAGCACTATGATGAAAAGTGTGATATGTTTTCAGGTATCTCCTATACTAATAGAGCCACATGCTCACCGGTTTGCCACATGATGTAGGCCTATGGACTGAACAAGAAACCACCAAAAATTTTAACCAGTCATCGTTCTCACAACACTGAGGACCAGTCATTCGAAATGACTTCTCCATGCATTTTATGCATTGGTAAAAGCACTATGATGAAAAGTGTGATATGTTTTCAGGTATCTCCTATACTAATAGAGCCACATGCTCACCGGTTTGCCACATGATGTAGGCCTATGGACTGAACAAGAAACCACCAAAAATTTTAACCAGTCATCGTTCTCACAACACTGAGGACCAGTCATTCGAAATGACTTCTCCATGCATTTTATGCATTGGTAAAAGCACTATGATGAAAAGTGTGATATGTTTTCAGGTATCTCCTATACTAATAGAGCCACATGCTCACTGGTTTGCCACATGATGTAGGCCTATGGACTGAACAAGAAACCACCAAAAATTTTAACCAGTCATCGTTCTCACAACACTGAGGACCAGTCATTCGAAATGACTTCTCCATGCATTTTATGCATTGGTAAAAGCACTATGATGAAAAGTGTGATATGTTTTCAGGTATCTCCTATACTAATAGAGCCACATGCTCACCGGTTTGCCACATGATGTAGGCCTATGGACTGAACAAGAAACCACCAAAAATTTTAACCAGTCATCGTTCTCACAACACTGAGGACCAGTCATTCGAAATGACTTCTCCATGCATTTTATGCATTGGTAAAAGCACTATGATGAAAAGTGTGATATGTTTTCAGGTATCTCCTATACTAATAGAGCCACATGCTCACCGGTTTGCCACATGATGTAGGCCTATGGACTGAACAAGAAACCACCAAAAATTTTAACCAGTCATCGTTCTCACAACACTGAGGACCAGTCATTCGAAATGACTTCTCCATGCATTTTATGCATTGGTAAAAGCACTATGATGAAAAGTGTGATATGTTTTCAGGTATCTCCTATACTAATAGAGCCACATGCTCACCGGTTTGCCACATGATGTAGGCGTATGGACTGAACAAGAAACCACCAAAAATTTTAACCAGTCATCGTTCTCACAACACTGAGGACCAGTCATTCGAAATGACTTCTCCATGCATTTTATGCATTGGTAAAAGCACTATGATGAAAAGTGTGATATGTTTTCAGGTATCTCCTATACTAATAGAGCCACATGCTCACCGGTTTGCCACATGATGTAGGCCTATGGACTGAACAAGAAACCACCAAAAATTTTAACCAGTCATCGTTCTCACAACACTGAGGACCAGTCATTCGAAATGACTTCTCCATGCATTTTATGCATTGGTAAAAGCACTATGATGAAAAGTGTGATATGTTTTCAGGTATCTCCTATACTAATAGAGCCACATGCTCACCGGTTTGCCACATGATGTAGGCCTATGGACTGAACAAGAAACCACCAAAAATTTTAACCAGTCATCGTTCTCACAACACTGAGGACCAGTCATTCGAAATGACTTCTCCATGCATTTTATGCATTGGTAAAAGCACTATGATGAAAAGTGTGATATGTTTTCAGGTATCTCCTATACTAATAGAGCCACATGCTCACCGGTTTGCCACATGATGTAGGCCTATGGACTGAACAAGAAACCACCAAAAATTTTAACCAGTCATCGTTCTCACAACACTGAGGACCAGTCATTCGAAATGACTTCTCCATGCATTTTATGCATTGGTAAAAGCACTATGATGAAAAGTGTGATATGTTTTCAGGTATCTCCTATACTAATAGAGCCACATGCTCACCGGTTTGCCACATGATGTAGGCCTATGGACTGAACAAGAAACCACCAAAAATTTTAACCAGTCATCGTTCTCACAACACTGAGGACCAGTCATTCGAAATGACTTCTCCATGCATTTTATGCATTGGTAAATGCACTATGATGAAAAGTGTGATATGTTTTCAGGTATCTCCTATACTAATAGAGCCACATGCTCACCGGTTTGCCACATGATGTAGGCCTATGGACTGAACAAGAAACCACCAAAAATTTTAACCAGTCATCGTTCTCACAACACTGAGGACCAGTCATTCGAAATGACTTCACCATGCATTTTATGCATTGGTAAAAGCACTATGATGAAAAGTGTGATATGTTTTCAGGTATCTCCTATACTAATAGAGCCACATGCTCACCGGTTTGCCACATGATGTAGGCCTATGGACTGAACAAGAAACCACCAAAAATTTTAACCAGTCATCGTTCTCACAACACTGAGGACCAGTCATTCGAAATGACTTCTCCATGCATTTTATGCATTGGTAAAAGCACTATGATGAAAAGTGTGATATGTTTTCAGGTATCTCCTATACTAATAGAGCCACATGCTCACCGGTTTGCCACATGATGTAGGCCTATGGACTGAACAAGAAACCACCAAAAATTTTAACCAGTCATCGTTCTCACAACACTGAGGACCAGTCATTCGAAATGACTTCTCCATGCATTTTATGCATTGGTAAAAGCACTATGATGAAAAGTGTGATATGTTTTCCGGTATCTCCTATACTAATAGAGCCACATGCTCACCGGTTTGCCACATGATGTAGGCCTATGGACTGAACAAGAAACCACCAAAAATTTTAACCAGTCATCGTTCTCACAACACTGAGGACCAGTCATTCGAAATGACTTCTCCATGCATTTTATGCATTGGTAAAAGCACTATGATGAAAAGTGTGATATGTTTTCAGGTATCTCCTATACTAATAGAGCCACATGCTCACCGGTTTGCCACATGATGTAGGCCTATGGACTGAACAAGAAACCACCAAAAATATTAACCAGTCATCGTTCTCACAACACTGAGGATCAGTCATTCGAAATGACTTCTCCATGCATTTTATGCATTGGTAAAAGCACTATGATGAAAAGTGTGATATGTTTTCAGGTATCTCCTATACTAATAGAGCCACATGCTCACCGGTTTGCCACATGATGTAGGCCTATGGACTGAACAAGAAACCACCAAAAATTTTAACCAGTCATCGTTCTCACAACACTGAGGACCAGTCATTCGAAATGACTTCTCCATGCATTTTATGCATTGGTAAAAGCACTATGATGAAAAGTGTGATATGTTTTCAGGTATCTCCTATACAAATAGAGCCACATTCTCAACGGTTTGCCACATGATGTAGGCCTATGGACTGAACAAGAATCCACCAAAAATTTTAACCAGTCATCGTTCTCACAACACTGAGGACCAGTCATTCGAAATGACTTCTCCATGCATTTTATGCATTGGTAAAAGCACTATGATGAAAAGTGTGATATGTTTTCAGGTATCTCCTATACTAATAGAGCCACATGCTCACCGGTTTGCCACATGATGTAGGCCTATGGACTGAACAAGAAACCACCAAAAATTTTAACCAGTCATCGTTCTCACAACACTGAGGACCAGTCATTCGAAATGACTTCTCCATGCATTTTATGCATTGGTAAAAGCACTATGATGAAAAGTGTGATATGTTTTCAGGTATCTCCTATACTAATAGAGCCACATGCTCACCGGTTTGCCACATGATGTAGGCCTATGGACTGAACAAGAAACCACCAAAAATTTTAACCAGTCATCGTTCTCACAACACTGAGGACCAGTCATTCGAAATTACTTCTCCATGCATTTTATGCATTGGTAAAAGCACTATGATGAAAAGTGTGATATGTTTTCAGGTATCTCCTATACTAATAGAGCCACATGCTCACCGGTTTGCCACATGATGTAGGCCTATGGACTGAACAAGAAACCACCAAAAATTTTAACCAGTCATCGTTCTCACAACATGAGGACCAGTCATTCGAAATGACTTCTCCATGCATTTTATGCATTGGTAAAAGCACTATGATGAAAAGTGTGATATGTTTTCAGGTATCTCCTATACTAATAGAGCCACATGCTCACCGGTTTGCCACATGATGTACGCCTATGGACTGAACAAGAAACCACCAAAAATTTTAACCAGTCATCGTTCTCACAACACTGAGGACCAGTCATTCGAAATGACTTCTCCATGCATTTTATGCATTGGTAAAAGCACTATGATGAAAAGTGTGATATGTTTTCAGGTATCTCCTATACTAATAGAGCCACATGCTCACTGGTTTGCCACATGATGTAGGCCTATGGACTGAACAAGAAACCACCAAAAATTTTAACCAGTCATCGTTCTCACAACACTGAGGACCAGTCATTCGAAATGACTTCTCCATGCATTTTATGCATTGGTAAAAGCACTATGATGAAAAGTGTGATATGTTTTCAGGTATCTCCTATACTAATAGAGCCACATGCTCACTGGTTTGCCACATGATGTAGGCCTATGGACTGAACAAGAAACCACCAAAAATTTTAACCAGTCATCGTTCTCACAACACTGAGGACCAGTCATTCGAAATGACTTCTCCATGCATTTTATGCATTGGTAAAAGCACTATGATGAAAAGTGTGATATGTTTTCAGGTATCTCCTAAACTAATAGAGCCACATGCTCACCGGTTTGCCACATGATGTAGGCCTATGGACTGAACAAGAAACGACCAAAATTTTTAACCAGTCATCGTTCTCACAACACTGAGGACCAGTCATTCGAAATGACTTCTCCATGCATTTTATGCATTGGTAAAAGCACTATGATGAAAAGTGTGATATGTTTTCAGGTATCTCCTATACTAATAGAGCCACATGCTCACCGGTTTGCCACATGATGTAGGCCCATAGACTGAACAAGAAACCACCAAAAATTTTAACCAGTCATCGTTCTCACAACACTGAGGACCAGTCATTCGAAATGACTTCTCCATGCATTTTATGCATTGGTAAAAGCACTATGATGAAAAGTGTGATATGTTTTCAGGTATCTCCTATACTAATAGAGCCACATGCTCACCGGTTTGCCACATGATGTAGGCCTATGGACTGAACAAGAAACCACCAAAAATTTTAACCAGTCATCGTTCTCACAACACTGAGGACCAGTCATTCGAAATGACTTCTCCATGCATTTTATGCATTGGTAAAAGCACTATGATGAAAAGTGTGATATGTTTTCAGGTATCTCCTATACTAATAGAGCCACATGCTCACCGGTTTGCCACATGATGTAGGCCTATGGACTGAACAAGAAACCACCAAAAATTTTAACCAGTCATCGTTCTCACAACACTGAGGACCAGTCATTCGAAATGACTTCTCCATGCATTTTATGCATTGGTAAAAGCACTATGATGAAAAGTGTGATATGTTTTCAGGTATCTCCTATACTAATAGAGCCACATGCTCACCGGTTTGCCACATGATGTAGGCCTATGGACTGAACAAGAAACCACCAAAAATTTTAACCAGTCATCGTTCTCACAACACTGAGGACCAGTCATTCGAAATGACTTCTCCATGCATTTTATGCATTGGTAAAAGCACTATGATGAAAAGTGTGATATGTTTTCAGGTATCTCCTAAACTAATAGAGCCACATGCTCACCGGTTTGCCACATGATGTAGGCCTATGGACTGAACAAGAAACGACCAAAAATTTTAACCAGTCATCGTTCTCACAACACTGAGGACCAGTCATTCGAAATGACTTCTCCATGCATTTTATGCATTGGTAAAAGCACTATGATGAAAAGTGTGATATGTTTTCAGGTATCTCCTATACTAATAGAGCCACATGCTCACCGGTTTGCCACATGATGTAGGCCCATGGACTGAACAAGAAACCACCAAAAATTTTAACCAGTCATCGTTCTCACAACACTGAGGACCAGTCATTCGAAATGACTTCTCCATGCATTTTATGCATTGGTAAAAGCACTATGATGAAAAGTGTGATATGTTTTCAGGTATCTCCTATACTAATAGAGCCACATGCTCACCGGTTTGCCACATGATGCAGGCCTATGGACTGAACAAGAAACCACCAAAAATTTTAACCAGTCATCGTTCTCACAACACTGAGGACCAGTCATTCGAAATTACTTCTCCATGCATTTTATGCATTGGTAAAAGCACTATGATGAAAAGTGTGATATGTTTTCAGGTATCTCCTATACTAATAGAGCCACATGCTCACTGGTTTGCCACATGATGTAGGCCTATGGACTGAACAAGAAACCACCAAAAATTTTAACCAGTCATCGTTCTCACAACATGAGGACCAGTCATTCGAAATGACTTCTCCATGCATTTTATGCATTGGTAAAAGCACTATGATGAAAAGTGTGATATGTTTTCAGGTATCTCCTATACTAATAGAGCCACATGCTCACCGGTTTGCCACATGATGTACGCCTATGGACTGAACAAGAAACCACCAAAAATTTTAACCAGTCATCGTTCTCACAACACTGAGGACCAGTCATTCGAAATGACTTCTCCATGCATTTTATGCATTGGTAAAAGCACTATGATGAAAAGTGTGATATGTTTTCAGGTATCTCCTATACTAATAGAGCCACATGCTCACTGGTTTGCCACATGATGTAGGCCTATGGACTGAACAAGAAACCACCAAAAATTTTAACCAGTCATCGTTCTCACAACACTGAGGACCAGTCATTCGAAATGACTTCTCCATGCATTTTATGCATTGGTAAAAGCACTATGATGAAAAGTGTGATATGTTTTCAGGTATCTCCTATACTAATAGAGCCACATGCTCACTGGTTTGCCACATGATGTAGGCCTATGGACTGAACAAGAAACCACCAAAAATTTTAACCAGTCATCGTTCTCACAACACTGAGGACCAGTCATTCGAAATGACTTCTCCATGCATTTTATGCATTGGTAAAAGCACTATGATGAAAAGTGTGATATGTTTTCAGGTATCTCCTAAACTAATAGAGCCACATGCTCACCGGTTTGCCACATGATGTAGGCCTATGGACTGAACAAGAAACGACCAAAAATTTTAACCAGTCATCGTTCTCACAACACTGAGGACCAGTCATTCGAAATGACTTCTCCATGCATTTTATGCATTGGTAAAAGCACTATGATGAAAAGTGTGATATGTTTTCAGGTATCTCCTATACTAATAGAGCCACATGCTCACCGGTTTGCCACATGATGTAGGCCTATGGACTGAACAAGAAACCACCAAAAATTTTAACCAGTCATCGTTCTCACAACACTGAGGACCAGTCATTCGAAATGACTTCTCCATGCATTTTATGCATTGGTAAAAGCACTATGATGAAAAGTGTGATATGTTTTCAGGTATCTCCTATACTAATAGAGCCACATGCTCACCGGTTTGCCACATGATGTAGGCCTATGGACTGAACAAGAAACCACCAAAAATTTTAACCAGTCATCGTTCTCACAACACTGAGGACCAGTCATTCGAAATGACTTCTCCATGCATTTTATGCATTGGTAATAGCACTATGATGAAAAGTGTGATATGTTTTCAGGTATCTCCTATACTAATAGAGCCACATGCTCACCGGTTTGCCACATGATGTAGGCCCATGGACTGAACAAGAAACCACCAAAAATTTTAACCAGTCATCGTTCTCACAACACTGAGGACCAGTCATTCGAAATGACTTCTCCATGCATTTTATGCATTGGTAAAAGCACTATGATGAAAAGTGTGATATGTTTTCAGGTATCTCCTATACTAATAGAGCCACATGCTCACCGGTTTGCCACATGATGTAGGCCTATGGACTGAACAAGAAACCACCAAAAATTTTAACCAGTCATCGTTCTCACAACACTGAGGACCAGTCATTCGAAATGACTTCTCCATGCATTTTATGCATTGGTAAAAGCACTATGATGAAAAGTGTGATATGTTTTCAGGTATCTCTTATACTAATAGAGCCACATGCTCACCGGTTTGCCACATGATGTAGGCCTATGGACTGAACAAGAAACCACCAAAAATTTTAACCAGTCATCGTTCTCACAACACTGAGGACCAGTCATTCGAAATGACTTCTCCATGCATTTTATGCATTGGTAAAAGCACTATGATGAAAAGTGTGATATGTTTTCAGGTATCTCCTATACTAATAGAGCCACATGCTCACCGGTTTGCCACATGATGTAGGCCTATGGACTGAACAAGAAACCACCAAAAATTTTAACCAGTCATCGTTCTCACAACACTGAGGACCAGTCATTCGAAATGACTTCTCCATGCATTTTATGCATTGGTAAAAGCACTATGATGAAAAGTGTGATATGTTTTCAGGTATCTCCTATACTAATAGAGCCACATGCTCACTGGTTTGCCACATGATGTAGGCCTATGGACTGAACAAGAAACCACCAAAAATTTTAACCAGTCATCGTTCTCACAACACTGAGGACCAGTCATTCGAAATGACTTCTCCATGCATTTTATGCATTGGTAAAAGCACTATGATGAAAAGTGTGATATGTTTTCAGGTATCTCCTAAACTAATAGAGCCACATGCTCTCCGGTTTGCCACATGATGTAGGCCTATGGACTGAACAAGAAACGACCAAAAATTTTAACCAGTCATCGTTCTCACAACACTGAGGACCAGTCATTCGAAATGACTTCTCCATGCATTTTATGCATTGGTAAAAGCACTATGATGAAAAGTGTGATATGTTTTCAGGTATCTCCTATACTAATAGAGCCACATGCTCACCGGTTTGCCACATGATGTAGGCCTATGGACTGAACAAGAAACCACCAAAAATTTTAACCAGTCATCGTTCTCACAACACTGAGGACCAGTCATTCGAAATGACTTCTCCATGCATTTTATGCATTGGTAAAAGCACTATGATGAAAAGTGTGATATGTTTTCAGGTATCTCCTATACTAATAGAGCCACATGCTCACCGGTTTGCCACATGATGTAGGCCTATGGACTGAACAAGAAACCACCAAAAATTTTAACCAGTCATCGT